>NW_022989799.1:480012-547233 GCF_902827175.1 Gymnodraco acuticeps
GTTTTTGGTGTATGTAGTGCAAGTGTGGTGCAAGTTGGTGATTAGGACACATCACTTGTTTGTCATCTACTTCTGTTGGTGATTAGGACACATCATTGTTGTCATCTACTTTTGTTGGTGACTAGGACACATCACTTGTTGTCATCTGCTTTTGTTGGTGACTAGGACACGTCACTTGTTGTCTTCTGTTTCTACCGTTTCTCCTTTCCTGTGACTACGACCTTGCAGTGGCTGGCGTGGGCCCACGTAGCTCTCTCTCGGCGACCTTGACCGCTGTCTGGGTGACGAGAAGCACCTGGTATGGACCTTGCCAACGATTGGATTTCCAGCTCTTTCTCCGGAAATCCTTGACCAGCACGAAGTCGCCGGGTTGGAGATGGTGAACGGGACCAGTGGCAGTCGCTAAAGTGGATGACAGGTTAACATACAACATAGCAACATAGCATCCTCAAACAAAGTTGTGGAGGGAAGAGGACATCCTGGAGCCTTGAGTCCAATCTGTGGAGGAGCCCCAAAAAGGATTTCAAATGGCTGAGTTGGCTCCGTGTTCGTTCCCACATCCTCATGTACATCAGCACAATGGACAGAGCTTGTGTCCCATGACAGACCTGTTGTCTGCCACAGCATTTTGCTATTTTGTTTTTGATTGTGCCGTTCCCTCTTTAGCAAAAAATGTGAACCGTTGTTCTAATTTAAGATGTTCTCTGATGGGCTAAACTCAATGAAATCCAGCATTAGGTGCTCAAATGAATTTGCTTAATGCAAATTACCCCCCCTTCACCCCCCTTCAGAACCACTCCTGACTTTATAGCCTCTAACATCTGATTTTATAGCCTCTAAACATCCCCCCCTTTTTTACACATATGTCCAACCCATGTGTCAAAAACAGCCCCAACAGCCCTTCCACCGAGCCTTCTCAACTGGTGTAGCTAGCTGCTGAAGTCACGACATGTTGTCAGTGAAGGAGGAGACAGGCATTCTAACAAATGAGTGTAAGGTGCGTGAGGTGCGAGAGGAATCAGACTCTTCCTTTGCGGCTGAGTCAGCAGCTAAATTAGCAGACCCAATTTCTTAGGGGAACTGGGTCTGTACTGCTTGCAGAAATTGTCTACACTTCCAATAGTGCCTAACCCTAACCAAAATCGTGCACTACCCCAAAAGCATAGCGTGAGTCAGTGTAAATAGTCACGGTTTTGCCTTCTGCAAACGTGCAGGCTTCAGTTAGTGCGATGAGCTCTGCTGCTTGTGCTGGAGACATGGGATTGGTCCGGAACGGAAATACAGCAGAATCTGAAACAATAGAAAAAACCCCACCCGATTTAGTGCCCCCTATGGTCGCGAGAGGCAGACCCATCAACATACAAAATGAGGTCAGCGTTGGTCAGAGGAACGTCTTTTAAGTCCGGTCTAGGTGTGCACACAGTCGTGTTCGTCACCTTCAGGCAAAGGTCAATAAGAGGTTTCTTACACCTTTTCCAAATCAAATTCAAGCACTTTTCAAGCATCTTACAGCTGTTGTAAATTACATATTTATATGCACATACTCAAATGAGTATTTCCCTACCTCCACATTACTCAGATGTTCTTTATGCTATAACAACCCAAATGTGTGTTTCGTGATAGCATTTTACACGAGGATGAAAAATTAAAAGAAAAGAAAACTAAGTTTGATATTAATATCAAAATGAGTGATCTGTACATCTCAAAACCCAATTCAAGCGACCTTTCACCTCCACTTAATTAAATGCACTGGTTGCAAGATAAAAATGTGAGTTAATTGATTTTAGATAAACAGTTTAAGTTGCAACATTAATTTATAAGTTGTGTTGACGTAATAATGTTGGTAATTACATCAACTTAATTGTGTCATTTGAACTCTGATTTCTGCATTAATTGATTTCAACCTAAATTCAAGTTGAGGTATTGTAATTCAATTGGCTTGATAACTTAATTGTTCTACACTTTGAGTTAAGGATTTCAAGTCCACTCCCACTTAAGATGCCTGGACAAGTTCCCACAGTTAAGACAAATAGAAATATACAAAGGACATTTTAAGGTGAGTGTCATCTTTTGTCATTCAAATACAACTTGAAATTCAACTCTCCTGATTGAAACATCATGTGTTGAAATAAACAACTGCAGTTCAAAAATAAAAAGTGAATTGCCTAATATTTTTGTTGTGGAATCAATTAATTTCTTTCTTTAAAAGCAAAAACATGAAAAAGCTAAGAGAAAAACCCTATTGAATACAATATTATTTGGAGCAACTTAATTTACAAATGGCTGTCAACTTAAAAACATCTGTCCATGTTCAACATGTGGTAATTAAGTATACACAACTTAAGATTACATTTAAATCATATGGTAAAACAAGTTGGAACGTTTGGAGTAATCAATTTAAAAACTTGTGTTTATGCTACCAATTATTAAGTAAGTGGTAATTGAAAACACCTGATTGTAGAGGAAACGCCTTTTCCCCTAACTCAAATAACTTTGTTGCTTTAACAAAATGTCATTAGAAGTTGTCTTAACTCAATAATCATCGATGCAACCTATTGCCTTGATTCTCTTTGTTAAGCCAAGCATTTGGTTTTAGAGTGTACTTAGACTAGGCATCCCATATAACCTGGCTGAGCCGATATAAAAACAATCAGCCAAATAACTTTTCAAAACATCATTGATTACTATTTTTGAGGTACTTTTAGGTTGGCAGTGAACATAAGTCAGAGGTACCTGGTGTACTTTTCCTTCACTACATGTATTTAATACCTTTAGTTACTTCACAGATGTGGATGAATGATGTGAAATCTAATCAAGTGATATAATCAGACTTTAGTTCCACCTGGAGTAAATCCACCAGCTACCCTGCAGTATACAAAGTCATTCAAACTAGCTGCACCTTCACCAGCTTTGAGAACACTTTCATGATCAATCATTATCAAACATATCATATATATTATTCTGAAATGGACCAATCTGCACAATGAATACTTTTACCGTATTATATTTTGATAATACTTTTCTACTTCTTCTTAAGGAACATTTTGAATGCAGGACTTTTACTGTACCACTCTGGTACTTCTACTTTTACTCAAGTAAAAGATCTGAGTACTTATTCCACCTCTAGCTACAAAATCACGCAGAGCTGCGTAAATATAGCCTCACAATGGTAACAAGTGGAAAATAATATTTACCAATGTGTACAATGATTTGTAGGTAATTTTGACTACTCAAAACACCTGACTTATACAAAGGAAGACTGTGTTCATTCTACAATTACATGGGATTAAAGCAACATGTAGTTTTACTTGTATAATACTTCCATTTTGTATAAAAGACAGTTTGTTTTCATCTGTTTTCGAATAAACAAAGTAATGGCTTTCAGACCAGGAACACTGAAAGATGCATTTGAGAGATCTTATTACAGTAAAAAAATGCTGCAGAGGCTGGAACTTAGGAAATAATCAGATAAGGACTTGGGACGAGCGGGCATAGCTGCATAGCATTTACAGCTGTAAATCCTGGACAAATCTCCACTCGTCAGGAGGTTTTGTCTCTGATCTTTTTGACAGGAAACACTGGAGTGCGTACCGGAATTGTTACACGGAATAATGACCCCTTGTTTAAGCAGAGAGGTAAACACTGGCCGAATGCCATCAACAGCTTCACGTTTCAATGGTACGGGGTTTGATTTGAACGGAACGTGGACATTAAACATACGTCATATCTGTGAGCTGCCCAGAGTGAGTATGGCACATCTGAATGCGCGGCAGGAAGCTCAGAGATATGAGAATTACCTCATCATCCTCAACCAACAGCAATGTGCGTAGAACGGCTACGTTTGTGCACATTTTCATCTTATACATGTCACCTGACATATAGTACATAACATATTCTGTGTGTGTAGGTGTCCAATCAGTGACTGACTCCAAATCTTTAACGATTGGATCCAAATCCCCTCTATCTCTCAGTGGGGCCCCTGGCTAGTGAAATGTGTGGACCGCCCCTGGGATTTGACACAGTTTGTGTTGTGTGGGTGTGAGTGCAACAGGAACCAGCACTACGCAGCAAACTCCAAGCATAGTTTTAAGCATGAGCTCCTCATTCACACATTCTAACTGAAAACTCTCATCATTCCCGGTCAGGGAACCACATTTACACGGATTAACAACATTAACAACGTTAGCACGTATAATGCAAATGAGAAGCCTCCATGAACACAGCAGGTGGAAAAACACGTTGATCAGTCAAACGCAACAACGCCTGAGAATCAGGATATGTCAGCAGCCATTTAATACACATTCACACAGTTCTTTATCATCAAATGCCAGTTTTTGAACCATCGTAGGAGATGGCTGCCGGACTTTAAAACCCTCATTTGTTGAAAAATGAGATCTAAGCCGAACCGGAGTTTCAGATCTCTGCCCAGTAAATTTATTAGGCAGACGGAGGATAAAATAAACTGTTTTTGACTGATGTGGGAAATGGATGACTATCATCACCGTTATCTCCACTTTGAAGTGATACAAACATTTCTCCTTTACAGTTACCCCAGCCGCTCCTATTGAGTGCATAAATCTACCACTAAATTTGCCATCAGGCAAATCTACCCTTTTTACTATAGAATGTGTAGCCCCAGAATCAACCAAAACAAATGGAACATCAACACCCATGACAGCCAAAGTTAGTGTGGGACATTTCTCAAATGCTGTTTCACTGTCATATTTCAAATATGTAGGCCTACCCTCTTTAACCACAGGCATGTCTTCTACATTTTCCAATTTTCAATAGCATGATGTGTGTGTGTGTATTCACTTCCCTGGTTCGATGATGCTGGCCGAATTTCCATCTCGCTCGATCGGGCCCCTTCCTCCCCATCTGGTGTAGGTCAGTCTGATTGTGAATGGCCCCGTCCTTGCTGTCCCCCTCTCTGCCTCCACTCGCCAGTGTTCTGTGAGCAGTCCCATAATCCAATGTTCAACACTGCCACACTTGAAACATCTTTCGTCAAATGAAGGTCTTGCTTCTCGTCTTCTGCCTCGGAAAACCTCTTCTGCCTCTCCCTCGGTATTGTGACCGGCCAGCATTCTGCGTAGCTTGCGCTGTGTCTGTGAGTCCGTTGAGAAAGGCATTACTGAGGTGTGTTGTCCAAACACCTGCTTGGGCTTGGGTTGTTTATCCCGCTGTTGTCCCCATCTACTTGGGGCTGATGGGGATGGACGAGCTTACGGGGAGTCTGTTGACTGCATGGCTGGGACTTGTAGTGGCGGTGGAGGTGGTTGAGGTGGGCCAGTCGGATTGCCAGGGTTGTACCCCGGGGGAGGGAAAGGATACCCAGTCGAGGAGAGGTCATTCAGGCCTGCAATGGAAGAACACAGAGATGTCTGGGGTTTACATGGTTTTGGAAATAATTTATTTTCCTTCTTTTCTTCACATTCATCTTCAACCTTAATATTTTCTTTAATGCCCAAGGCCAACTGCCTTCTTTCACGGCATTCTGCTTAATCCTCCCAGTATTTATTATAAACACTTTCTGTGAGTGTCCAGTTTTCTATATAAGTCTTTTACTTTAACTTTATTTTTATTTCTACTTCTTGTAATTTATTCTTTAGGTTCTTGATTTTTAATTTACTCAAAAAAACCTCCCTTTGGAAATCCGAACATTTCCGTCCATATATTTAATTTAGACAGACTGTTTTCACCATTTCTTACTCTCATGACATCTACAATCGAACCCTCAGGAGAGTGTACAAGTCCCCTACCTGCTTTGCTCCCATGACAAAGTCTCTAAGTGTTTACTCTAAACACCCCTGACAAAACAAGGGGTGTTTAAACACTATTTTTTTCATCCGTCGATGATGTGATATTAGTTTCTCAGTACAAATCACGCAAAAACCGATCGTAAACCCAGGCTACGACGGGATCAACCCTGATGTGATATTAGTTTCTCAGTACAAATCACACAAAAACTGATCGTAAACCCACGATCTACGACAGGATAAACCCTATGTGATGTTAGTTTCTCAGTACAAATCACACAAAAACTGATCGTAAACCCATGATCTACGACGGGATAAACCCTATGTGATGTTAGTTTCTCAGTACAAATCACACAAAAACTGATCGTAAAACGATGATCTACGACGGGATAAACCCTATGTGATGTTAGTTTCTCAGTACAAATCACACAAAAACTGATCGTAAACCCAGGCTATGATATATCGGATATCCTCAAATATCCCTTCGAGCAGTTCCCTCTCATAAATGTCATGGAGTTTTAATTACGTTTAACTTTAAACAATTTAGACACTGTACATCTCACCCAGTATTGGAAAGCCTTTTTAAGTCCGTTTGATCTCGTGAAGTAAATCAGTTCCACCCCCGGCGCTGGTCCTCTCGTCCCATACGGTTTCTGTCGGGGTAGAGGAAGTGGCTGGAGCCGGCCACCACCAGCGTCCGGAGGTGTTCCCAATCGAACTTGCAGAGACCCTGCTCGCAGCGGCAATTGTTATGGAAATCCAAAAGCCCCAATACTGTAGAGTACAAGTCAGAGTGATCAAATAAAATAAAATGGTGAATCAGACAGAGTTGTCTTTCTGGTGATGTTTATTCGAGGCCTCAAACAAACATCAGTTACAATAAAAATATAGACACAGGTCTCACAGAGTATAGGATAGTCTGCGCGAGTGTGCGCAGTTCAATATGATAGCAAAGCTTATATAGCAGAAATGATGAGAAGGTAAGAAATCTGTCTTCACACGGTCACATTGTTATTAGACACCTGGCCTTGAGCTGTAGAAGTTCTCGTGTGACTTTGTGTGAGTCTCAACCCAGTAACCAAAACAGCTCTGTGGCCTTGAAGTAGGATAGATAGAGGAAAACAGCACATCTAACCAAATGAGAAGCATTTGGAACAAACATATCAGGATATAATAAAATGTCCACTACAAGGGACACACTCTGAGGGACACTCTGAGAGACACACTCTGAGGGACACACTGAGGGACACACTGAGGGACACACCGAGGGACACACTGAGAGACACACTGAGGAACACACTCTGAGGGACACACTCTGAGGGACACACCGAGGAACACTCTGAGGGACACACTGAGAGACACACTGAGGGACAATCTGAGAGACACACACTGAGGGACACACTCTGAGGGACACACCGAGGAACACTCTGAGGGACACATTGAGGGACACACTGAGGGACAATCTGAGGGACACACTGAGGGACACACTGAGGGACACTCTGAGAGACACACTCTGAGGGACACACTGAGGGACACACTGAGGGACACTCTGAGGGACAATCTGAGAGACACACTCTGAGGGACACACTGAGGGACACTCTGAGGAACACACTGAGGGACACACCGAGGAACACACCGAGGGACACACTGAGGGACAATCTGAGAGACACACTCTGAGGGACACTCTGAGAGACACACAGAGAGACACACTGAGGGACACTCTGAGGGACACATGATTCATGACGTGTGCAGTTATACGCATGTATAACCTGTGGAAGATGTTCTTTCCATGTCTCTTTTTCTTTGTCTGTCAGCGTTCGCAGCATCTGTAACAGAATTCGGTTGAACCGCTCAGCTGGATTTCCTTGTGGGTGGTAAGGAGATGTTCGAGAGTGGCCTACTCCAGCGAGCTGCCCGAGTGTTCGAAAGAGATCATTCTCGAATTCTCTTCCTTGATCATGGTGTAGTTTGTTGGGGAACCCAAAACGGGGTATAAAGTCATTATAAATCCGCTCTGCTGCTGTCCGTCCGGATTTATTTTGGTTGCATAGGCCTGTGCGAACCTTGTGAAGTGGTCGACTACCACCAAGATATATTCATAGCCTCCTTTACTTTTCTCAAGGTGCAAATAGTCAATGCAGACCAGTTCAAGGGGTGAGTTAGACTTCATGCTGCTCATTGGTGCACGCACATGGACCGTTGATTTCTTCTGTTTAATGCAACAGCATTTCTTTGTCACATAATCCTCTATGAATCTTTTCATATGAGGCCAGTAAAACCTTTCTCTGGCTAGTTGAATTACTCTCTCTGTGCCTTCATGTCCCATGTTATCATGAAGGTGCTTCAAGACAAAAGACTGATATTTCAGAGGTACGACAAGCTGTTTTCTCTCTGGTGTCCGCCGATATAGGATTCCATCTTCAAGGTGTAGACGGTTTCCACTCGTGGAGAAGCTTACACGCGGTTCCCTTGACTGACCTCCTCATATCATCTGAAAGTTTATCACTAACTTCTTTTAGCCTTACGATCTCTCCAATCGTTTGGTCTTCCCTTTGGGCTTGAACCAACTCATCGTGACTTATTTCCTGTAGAGGTGTGCACGGCTGTGGAATAACGTCAAGGGAGGAGGCAGAGAGGGCAGCTACCCAGGCAACATCTTTTCTCTGAGCTGCTTGACCTCCTTCCCAGGTTGCACTCACCACATCTTGCGACAACTCTTCTGTGCACGTTGACATGTAGTGGTCAATATCAAGAGGGATACGGGACAGTGTATCCGCATCCATGTTCATTCTTCCAGGTCTGTACTTAATGTTAAAGCGGAAGTCTGACAACTCCCCCACCCAACGGTGACCGACCGCATTGAGTTTGGCCGTGCTCATAACATAAGTAAGTGGATTGTTGTCAGTGTAGATGGTGAAGTGAGGAGCATAAAAGAGGTCATCTCTAAACTTCTCACACACTGCCCATTTTAGCGCGAGGAACTCTAATTTGCCGCTGTGCAAATGATAATTCCTTTCAGCCGGTGTCAAGGTTCGTGACCCATAGCCAATGACTCGCAGCTTTTCGTCCTGCTGTTGGTAAAGAACTGCTCCCAGTCCTTGCTCCGATGCATCGGTATGCAAGACGAATGGCATGTCAAAGTCTGGGTATCCGAGAACTGGAGGATGAGTTAACATGTCAACCAGTTCCTCAAGTGTAGTCTGATGCACAGCAGTCCACTCTATAGGCGCCCTGGATGACAGCTGGGGTCCTTTAGCTTTGATCTGTCGAGCTTGTGTTGAGGCTTTCACTTGGAACAACTCGTATAATGGCTTTGCTATCTTTGAGAAGTCTTGTATGTACGACCTGTAGTAACTGAGAAAGCCGAGGACTCTTCTCAAGTCACCTACGGTCTTCGGTGTTTTCGCTTTCAGGGCCAGTACAGCTTCTAGATCTTTGGGGTCGACACGGACACCCTCACCAGAGACCAGGCGTCCGACATAGCGAACTTCTCCCCTGAACACCTCACACTTCTCAGGGCGGAGCTACACTCCCTGACTCTGTATTGCTTGGAGCACTTTCCGAACCACCTCCACATGATTTTCAAAGGTCTGGGAGTAACACAGAATGTTGTCCAGGTAAGGTATACAGCACTCATCTCTCAAAGAACTCAACATCTCCTCCATACTCCTCTGAAAAGCTGCTGGTGCATTCGTAAGACCAAACGGGATTCTCACCCACTCATAAAGCCCCCAGGGTGTGATGAAGGCGGTCAGATGGCGTGAACCTTCAGCCACAAAACCCTGGTGGTATGCCTTACCCTGGTCAAGGATGCTGAACCAAGAGTATCCCCCCAAGGTGTCCAGTAGGTCCCGTATCCGAGGCAGTGGGTGTCGGTCTGGTACAGTTTTCTAATTGAGCAGACGATAGTCTATACAAAGGCGCAAAGAGCCATCTTTCTTCCGCACGCACACAACAGGGGCAGAATAGGAAGACTTGGATTTAACAATCCATCCCTTCACCAGTAGGTCTTGAATATATTCTTTGACCTCCCTCAAAAGCGGTTTTGGTATGGAAGTATACGTCCTATGCACTGGAATATCGTCCTTCAGATTTATCACCAATTGTAGGCTAGGGTTACAGCCAATGTCATTTCTGTCCCTCGCAAAAGCCTTTGATTCTTCATACAACATTCTCTTGGCAATCTCTTGTTGTTCCTCCTCTAAGTGACTGAGGTCCACTGGTGGGTGCCACAGAGGTGGAGTCGGCTCAGCTTTTTGGATTGGTTCAAGGAGTTGAGTTGAGACCTCATTGACTGTTGTAGTACATGTTGTCTTGTCAGGAGATTCAGCATCCACAAACCTTTCAATTTGCTGCAATACGCCCAGGGTTGTCTTGCGTGGTAAGATGACATCATGTTTGGTGTTATTGCCTACTAGAATTGTGACATAAGGCTTTGCAGGGTTCTGTATCTCAAACAAACCTGTCCCTAAATCCAGCTGCGATAATTGATGACTGTCTTCATCAGCTTCAAACAACACCAGACGATCAGAGGGGTTCAGGGCTTGGGGAACACGACACCTCACCCAGGTGACTTGACCAGCCGGAATGACGATGTCATTTACACCTGTTCTTAGGCGTACCTGCGATGTACTTGGTTCAACTGCCTGAATAAAGCTCACAATTGCTTCGGCTTTCTCCACCGGAACACTGATGGCATCACGACGCAGTCTAACCAGAGTGCCTATCAATCGTTCTGGCTGTCCCTCAATGATTTCCTCCAAAACATTAAAACCAACCAATGGTCTCTCCATGGTCAAGCTTGTGACTAGGAATGGAACACTGATGGAAAGACTGGGTTCTTCATTTCCTGGCAGGTTGGTCATAATGGCTACCCAGCCATCAAACGGAATAAGCTCGCCATTAACTGCATACACCTTTAGCTCGTTCAGATCCTCGATAATCTCCGATATTGGTCGAACATCAAGATTAGGCAGATATTGTTCTTTCCAGGCGCGGTTTATGATACTGACTTGAGCACCGGAGTCAAGCAATGCAGTCACTGCCAATCCGTTTAGATTACACCGTATTAGCGACTTTTTTCCTATCAGCTTGGCAACAGTTCTACGTTTCACCCCTGGTGAACCAAAAGAAAACTGAGTCGAGGATTCATCTTGCTGGTAACTATTCTGTGCACCAGCTACTTCAACTGTTTTGCCCTCACAACTGATTTGCGCTTTTGCCTCACCAGAATGTTCAGCTTGGGGTCGTATTGTGGATCCGATCACTGGCAACCCTGCTGCAGTGTCCGGCTTGAGTTTCCCTGACTCTCTTGTCTCTTTAAACAGCCCTGTGTCCTCCATCACCACAATAGAAACAGTGGTTACAATCTGGCCGGTTTTGTTCGACACATCTTGAACAACCAAAGGGTTTCTCTCTCCTGGTTCTCACTCTGTTTTGAGAGTATTGGTTATGGTTAATCATGTCTGCCGGATGTGGCTGCTTTTGTTGTCTCATAGCCTCAACCATGCTGGTTAACTCATCTACCTTGGCTGCAAGCTCTTTTATTGGGTCTGTCTTTGTTTTGTGTGCTGTGCTTTCTTGTTTGTTGCCACACTCTTGGACTGTGTTAAGCTCAAGTTGTGCGCTATGAGCACTAGTTGCTGCTTGCTGACGAGAAGGACCTATCCTCTTCTGTCTCTCACTCTCCTCACTGGTGATTCTCATTACATGGCGTAATATTGTTTCATCACTCACCTCACCACTTGACAGAAGAGGCTTTAGTTCTCTGCGTACATCATTGTGTTTATATCCAAGTCCCTGTAAGACCGTATGTAGAAACACATCTTGAACAGTAGCTGGACTGTATTTAATGCCTGCGTCTGACAGTTTGGAGGTGAATAGGACACGTTGCTTTAACCCTATCACTCGGTAGAGAAACTGTTGTGGTGTTTCATTATCATCCTGTCTAGCACACATTCATTCTTGGAATAACTCCGTACTGTTTTTCTCTCTTAAGTGGGCCTGGAGAAAGCCTTTGAGCTCCATCACTGTCAGGTCATCCTTATTTATTAGCATGTCTTTGAAAGTTCCAGGTTTTATGATTCGGAGCACACCACAAACTATGTCTCCGTCATGGACACCTTCTCTAATTCCTTCCTCGATTTGCTTACAGACATTGTTATAGCTTATGTCCGAAGAATGATCACCAACTTGACCCCCTTGCACCTTAAACTCCATCCTCTGGAGGTAGGAGAGCTCTCTTAAGGAGATCATTGTCTCTGGGCCGGACTGGGCAGCAGACTGAGCTGGTGAGTGTGGGATGTTATGATGAGACTTACTAGTGTGTGCTGGTGACAGTGGGGGTTGTTCTAGTGTCTGTGTTGTAGGTGCCATAATGCTTTGGCTTAACCTTTTACCCAGGTCTTCATAGCTATTAAGCCTTTCCAGTAACCCAGTATTTGTGTTATCACCTACAGCATTAAAGCTGACTGGAGAAGCGGTGAGATCTGTCTCAGCTTCAGATATCTGCTTAGTGTTGTTACCTGTGTTTATCTCTAAGTGTGGTTCTACATGTGGCAAACCCGGTACACTTACTTCT
The DNA here is from genome assembly GCF_902827175.1 of Gymnodraco acuticeps. Classification (NCBI taxonomy): domain Eukaryota; kingdom Metazoa; phylum Chordata; class Actinopteri; order Perciformes; family Bathydraconidae; genus Gymnodraco; species Gymnodraco acuticeps. Next base: position 492,352 of record NW_022989799.1, read on the forward strand.
CTGTCTTTCACAATGTCATCAATAGCATCTTTCAACATCAACAAGTGAGCCATCCCACTATCTTCTGACTCAAGCAAGTGCTTACTGTGCATAAATAAAGTGATGTAGTTGAAGCAGCCTTCATCGTCTCCCTCCTCGAGCTCAGACGGTTCCTGGCCTGACACTGGACCCACTTCCTTGGCAATGTGGAGGAGTTCTTTCGCTGACAAGGAGAGTAGGCTTCTTCTGATGTCCCACACCAGACTTTTCCTTTGGCTCTCCGACATGACAGCAGCTCTTCCAATTCACTCACGATGGATCACTCAGTTCAGCAACGGTTCCACGTCTGCTCCAGCTTACAGCTCTCTGCTCGCATCAGCTCCGGTATTGGTCCAAGAAGTCATTAATGGATCAGCTCCCGACCAGTAGGTGGCGCCGATCCCGGACGAGCCCCCAAGAACCGTTACGGGTCCCCGATATGAGGACCACAGTAACAGTGATGATACCTGTATGGTGCAGGTGAGACAGAAGTAATGAGGACACATTGTGTTCAGTTTCCTTCCAGATTACTTCTCCTGAGGTTGTTTTATTACACAAAATCATATAAACATATTCATTATCTCATGTATTTCAGTTTCGACTTACATTCCTCAATAACCATTCACATACCTTCACTCTGTCTGTATGTTACTCTTTTATGTGATAAACACATGTCAAATTGAATTTCACATTCAATAAAATCTGTTGTACGTTAAATACATTTGTATACAGTATTAACCTGTATATAATACTATTCTTCTTTTACTTTCACTTAAAAGTAGTATTTCATGACCCCTCTAACCTCTCATGTTGACTATTTACCTTCTGCCATTAATGGCAGGTCACTAAAATGCATTACTGAAACATATTTAAGTGTAACAAACAACCTTACTGTTTTACCAACAGTAACTAACTTATAACCCTTACAAAGTACATATGTATTACAAATTCACAATCATTATACATGTATGTAAATACTCAGTGTGCGGGAGCCTTCAGATATACTGACAAACTTGCATCCTTACTGCGTCAGATCACGTTGTCCCCAAAATGGCGCCGTACCGGGGAAGCTAGGCTAATACACACACATTATTTAACGGTTTTACACATGTAAACAGCGCTACAAAGTCTTTAACTGTTAGCGGGCCGTTACATATTATTTACGCAAACCTTATGGGGGATTCATTGTGATTTATGCACAGTTTACCAACCTGTATGGTGCAGGTGAGACAGAAGTAATGAGGACACGTTGTGTTCAGTTTCCTTCCAGATTACTTCTGAGGAAACCCCGGGAATGTCCGTCGCTGTAATCGGTACCCCGGAACCATTGAATCGAACACAAACGTTCCGCCTCACTACTTACTGCATCTATCGACCCCGTTAGTGAAATGAAAATAACAGATGTACAAAACAAAGGCATTTTCCAACTCCAAACAATAATAATTATTATATCTGTTGAACTGTTGTGAACGATTCATCTCTTGAATGCTCTTATGCTGACGTCATATCTGTCAATCTGTCAATCACACAGCTGGTTCTAATAAAGGGATCATTGCTGGCTCACTCGGAAAACTCAGTCAGTGTCATGTGAACTACAATGCAAGTGTGTGGCGTCTTTTATTCCTCCGTAGTATTAGTCCAAGGCTATCTAGACCTTTGCTGGTAATGGCTGCTGCGCCAACAGGTTATGGGCCCAGAAAGGATTTTGGAAACCGATGGAATCGTTTGTGCTTTGACGGAGATGAGAAAAACTATGAGTTGTGGGAAACAAAGTTTCTTGGCCACCTGCGTCTACAAGGGCTGAAAATTACCATATTGAAAGAGCCTGACAGTGGCGGAGGCGAAGAGGACGCAGAAGGAGCCGCGGTAAGAGCCGCAGAAGACGCTGATAAAAATGAAGAAGTCTACGCTGAACTTATTCAATTGTTGGACGATACAAGTTTGTCTCTGGTCATGAGAGATGCAGCGGACGATGGGAGAAAGGCGTTGAAGATTATGAGGGATCACTACGCAGGTACAGGAAAACCGCGTGTGATCAGCTTGTATACAGAGCTTACGTCTCTCCAGAAATATGCTAATGAGCATCACAGACTATATTATACGAGCAGAGACTGCTATCACAGCACTGAGGAATGCAGAAGAGATTTTGAGTGACGGTTTATTTATAGCTATGATTCTGAAGGGGCTGCCAGCGTCATTTAAGCCATTTTCTATCCACACTACACAAAGTGATGAGAAGATCACCTTCGCTGAGTTCAAGACCAAGCTGAGGAGCTACGAGAGCACTGAGAAGGTCAGTGGGAGCTCAGTTGATGACAGCGTGATGAAAGTAAGAGGCAAAGACTTTGATGTGAAGCTGCTGCTTATCTTTCAAAATAAGATCCAATCTTCCTATTCCAATCCTAAAAAACAATTTTCCATCTTCTCCACCCTCTTGGACCCTCCAAAAGCCCCTCCCCCCTCCTCACTTCTGTCAAGCGACTTTGTTACCCACTTTGAAAAAAAGGTTGATGATATTCGCTCTTCTTTTTCTGACTCACCTTTACTCACCGCTGGGTCACCAGACCCTCCTTCCACCAACACACTAACCTCCTTTTCCCCTCTCTCTCCAAGTGAGGTTCTTACCCTCATTACCTCTGCCCGCCCTACCACCTGTCCTCTGGACCCTATCCCTTCAATCCTCCTTCAGACTATCACTCCTGATATTCTACCGTTTCTCACCCATTTCATCAACACTTCTCTAACTTCTGGTCACTTTCCAAACAGTCTCAAGGAGGCAAGAGTAAACCCTCTCCTAAAGAAACCCACTCTCAACCCGTCTGATGTTATAAACTACAGGCCTGTCTCTCTCCTCCCGTTCCTGTCTAAATCACTTGAACGCGCTGTCTTTAAACAACTCTCCTGTTATCTCAATCAGAACAACCTTCTGGATCCGCACCAGTCTGGTTTCAAGGCAGGTCACTCCACAGAAACTGCTCTCATTGCTGTCACGGAGGAACTGCACACTGCCAAAACTGCATCCCTCTCCTCTGTCATCATCCTGTTGGACCTGTCTGCTGCATTCGACACGGTGAATCATCAGATCCTCCTTCGCACTCTCCAAAAACTTGGAGTTTCAGGCTCTGCACTTTCCCTCCTCACCTCATACCTGAAAGACCGTACCTACAGGGGGACTTGGAGAGGGTCTGAGTCCGACCCTTGTCAATTAACTACAGGGGTCCCTCAGAGCTCTGTTCTTGGTCCCCTCCTCTTCTCCCTGTACACAAACTCGCTCGGATCAGTCATTAGCCCGCATGGTTTTTGTTACCACTGCTACGCTGACGACACACAATTAATTCTGTCCTTTCCCCGCTCAGAGACCCAGGTCGTCGCACGCATCTCTGCTTGTCTAGCTGACATCTCTCAGTGGATGTCTGCTCATCACCTCAAGCTCAACCTTGACAAGACTGAGCTGCTCTTCCTTCCGGGAAAAGATTGTCCCACTCTTGACCTAACAATCAACATCGGCACCTCAGTTGTTTCCCCGACTCAGACTGCAAGGAATCTGGGTGTGACCCTAGATAACAACCTGTCCTTCACTGCAAACATCGCTGCTACAACCCGTTGCTGCAGATACACGCTTTACAACATCAGGAAGATACGTCCCCAGCTGACACAGAAAGCGACTCAGGTTCTGGTCCAGGCTCTCGTCATCTCACGCCTAAACTACTGCAACTCCCTCCTGGCTGGTCTACCTGCATGTGCCATCCGACCTCTGCAGCTCATCCAGAATGCAGCGGCTCGTCTGGTCTTCAACCTTCCTAAATTTTCCCACACCACTCCGCTCCGCCGCTCCCTTCACTGGCTTCCGGTAACTGCTAGAATCTACTTCAAGACACTGGTACTTGTTTACCATGCTGTGAATGGATCTGGCCCTTCGTACATCCAGGACATGGTTAAACCGTACACCCCAGCGCGTGCACTACGCTCTTTATCAGCCAAACGACTCGCTGTACCCTCGCTGCGAGGGGGACCCAAGTTCCCATCGGCGAAAACACGTGAGTTTGCTGTCCTGGCTCCAGGATGGTGGAATGAGCTCCCCATTGACATCAGGACGGCAGATAGCTTGCACATCTTCCGGCGCAAACTGAAAACTCATCTCTTTCGACTCCACTTCGAGCGATAGAACTATTAACGAAGCACTTTTATACTAATAAAGGACTGGCTTATCTAAAGCCAGTTGAGTAGCACTTTAAATGTTTGGCTCTATGAAACCTGATGTACTTATATGATTCTGTTTTCTTCAAGGTTGTGTCTTCCTGGTCGAATGTACTTATTGTAAGTCGCTTTGGATAAAAGCGTCAGCTAAATGCAATGTAATGTAATGTAATGTAATGTTGACCTGTTATACTTGCGGCCAGAAGGGTCACAGGGCCCGCGAGTGCAAGGCTGCTGGTCACGAGGAACAACAGAGACAGTGGTGCCGTTTTTGCAGGAGTTCCACACACAGAGATGCAAACTGCAGGCGGAGAGGACGACGAGACAACGTAAAACAGGCCATGGATGAAGAGGACCACGACCACCACCACACATTCGCCTTCAAGGCCCGCGAACGACAGGTGGACAGCGACCCGGGCGATGGACTGAAGCAAAGAGGGCTTTTGGTCGACACCGGTGCTACATCGCACATAGTAGAATAGAATAGAATAGAATAGAATTCCTTTATTGTCATCGCACCAGGTACAACGAAATTTAAAAAAAAGCAATCCTCGCAGTGCATTTCCACATAAAACGAATAAATATATCTATATAAACATATACACACATAAACATATGCTCACACATCCATACCAACATACATACATGCCCGCACATTATTTAAATACAGTTTACAATATAAAAATACAGGGATGATATTTGGCATCTCTGATGTCGATCAGTTAATAAATTAATAAAACTATTAAGAAGTAGTGCAGTTGCAAGTTGTAACTGTGTGTGTGCTAGTTCAGTGTTTGACAGTGTTCAGTTCTCGTATGGCTCTGGGGTAGAAATTGTTTTTCAGTCGGTTTGTCCTCGATTGAATTGACCTGTAGCGTCTACCGGAGGGCAGAAGAGCAAACAGGAAGTGTCCAGGGTGTGAAGAGTCTGCAATTATTTTGCCTGCTCTGTTGAGGCAACGTTGGCTGAAGAGTTCCTCCAGAGAAGGCAGTGAGCAGCCGATGACCTTCTGGGCTGTGTTGATGACCCTCTGAAGGGCTTTCCTGTCTTTTTCTGAGCAGCTGGCACACCACGTGGTTAGGCAATATGCCAGCACACTCTCTATGGAGCAGCGGTAGAAAGACACCAGGAGCTTCTCCTCCAGGTTGTTTTTCCTGAGGATCCTCAGGAAGTGGAGTCGCTGCTGGGCCTTTTTCACAGATGTTGTGGTGTTGATAAACCAGGATAGATCTTCAGAAATGTGTGTGCCGAGGAACCTGAAGGCAGGAACCCTTTCCACACAGTTGCCGTTGATGTACAGTGGATCTGGTGTTGTGCTGTTTTTCCTGAAGTCTATAATGAGTTCTTTTGTTTTTATGGAGTTCAGAACAAGGTTATTATCTGAACACCACACTGCCAGTCTCTGGATTTCATCCCTGTAGGCTGACTCATCTCCTCTTGTGATCAGTCCAACCACGGTTGTGTCGTCCGCGAACTTGACGATGGTGTTGGTGGGGTGAGTGGGGGCACAGTCACAGGTGTACAGGGAGTAGAGCATGGGGCTCAGCACACAGCCTTGTGGTGAACCGGTGCTGAGTGTGAGGGTGGAGGAAAGGTGAGGGCCTATTCTCACTGTCTGGGGGCGGTTAGTTAGGAAGTCCTTAATCCATTGGCAGATGTGACTGACATGAACAAATTCAAAGACTTTGACGAGAGTTTCGAGCCACGAAAACATGTCCTGGAGTTGGCTGATGGAGTGAGGGCCTCTGGCATAGCGCTGAAGAGAGGTGCAGCCAAAGTTTGGCTGAAAGACAATACGGGTCGAGAGGTGGAGACGATGCTGACGGGGGCGCTGTACGTCCCATCCTTTCCCCAAGACATTTTCTCGGTCAAAGCAGCGACGACCAATGGAGCCACGGTCGTATTCAAAGAAGGACAGAACAAGCTCATTCACGAGAACGGTACGACATTTGATATTAAGGTGTATGATAGATTGTTTTATTTAAACACAGTTAATGATGAAAATGTTGATGAATGTCATGGGTGTTATGATATCAAAACATGGCACGAAATGCTAGGTCACTGTAACTACGAAGATGTGTTGAAATTGCAAAAAGTCACAGAGGGTATGACAATTAAAGGCAAAACTGATACATCTAATTTGACATGTGAAGTGTGCACAAAAGGGAAATTTGCTCAGAGCAGGAGCAGAGAGCCAGATGTAAGGGCAAAGGCTGCACTGCAGCTTGTACACACAGATTTGTCTGGACCTATAGATCCTACAGCTAAAGATGGGTTCAGATACACATGAGCATTTACTGATGACTATTCAGGAGCAGTTTTTGTTTATTTTTTTTTAAATCTAAGAGTGACACAGTCAAGGCTACTGAGAAGTACATTGCTGACGTTTCACCTTATGGAAAAATCAAATGCATTAGATCTGATAATGGTACTGAGTATACTTCTGGTTAATTTCAGTCATTGCTAAGTAGAAATGCCATCAGACATGAGACCTCGGCTCCTTATTCACCCCATCAAAATGGGACAGCTGAGAGAAATTGGAGAACATTGTTTGAAATGGCAAGATGCATGCTAATTGAGAGTAACCTACCAAAAGAGTTGTGGACATATGCAGTTATGACTGCTGCGGTCATTCAAAATAGGTGTTACAACAAACGTGTAGGACAGACTCCATACTACATGTTGAAAGGAAAGAAGCCTAACCATTAAAAAATGAGAACATTTGGGTCACCATGCTATGCTTACAAGCAAAACAAGAAAAAGTTGGATTCAAGATCTGAAAAGGGTATTTTTGTAGGCTATGATAAGAACAGCCCTGCTTATTTGGTGTTTTATCCTGACACAGGAAAAGTACTCAAAAATAGGTTGGTCAAATTCATCACCAAGAGTGTCATTGAGAGTCAGACTCAAACAGAGCAGGAAATGGATGATGAAGATTTCAGTATGAGGAGAGCTGTAAACCACCTACCAAAAATTGAAAAGGCAAATGTAATCCCAAAAGAGTCACAGGAAAATGAGACTGAGATTTGTGATAACATTCAGACAGGTGAAGGCCAAAGTAGCCAGAGGACATCTTATCCACAAAGGGAAATAAAACCTCCTCAATATTTGAAGGATTATGAGTGTAAAGTCGAATCTGATGACCAAGGAGAACTAACCCTTGATTACTGTTATAGAGTTATTTGTGATGTGCCCCAAACATTGAAGGAGGCTATGACATCACCAAATTCTCAATTATGGGCTAAAGCTATGGAGGAGGAAATGGATTCACTAAGGGAAAATGACACATTTACCCTGACCATACTGCCACAAGGTAAACATGCAGTGGGGGGCAGATGAGTTTACACAGTGAAAGAGAACCCAGTTAAAACATGCAAAGCCAGGTATGTAGCAAAAGGCTATAGTCAAGTGTCTGGTATTGATTATAAGGAAACCTTTTCTCCAACTGCAAATATGACATCTGTACGTAGTCTAATGCAAATCGCAGTACAACATGATTTAGAATTGCATCAAATGGATGTTAAAACGGCATATTTACATGCTCCTATAGACTGTGAGTTGTTTATGGAACAACCTGAAGGATTTGAGGTTAAGTCAGAGAAGGGGGAGAAACTGGTCTGTAAACTTAACAAAGCACTGTATGGTCTGAAACAATCAGGATGGAATTGGAATAAAATGCTCCATGATTATCTAAGTGAAAATGGTTTTATTCAAAATCCGGCTGACCATTGTGTTTACAGTAAACTAACATCTAAAGGTGAAAAGATTATTTTGATAATCTGGGTTGATGATCTTATCATTGCAGGAAGCAACAGTCAAACAATCCAAAATGTAAAAGACATTTTGGGAGCCAAATTTAAGATGAAAGATCTTGGCAAACTTAAGAACTTTCTAGGCATTGATTTCACACAGACAGATGGTGAAATAAAGATGAACCAGAAAAGGTACATCATGAAAATATTGCAAAGGTTTGACATGTCTGACTGCAAGGCAAGATCGACTCCATGCGAGTATAAACAACAATTTGACAATGAAGGTGAATCTGTTCATCAAAAGAGGTATCGTGAAGTGGTAGGCAGCTTGATTTATGTGATGACATGTACTAGACCTGATCTAAGTTGTATTGTCAGTAAGTTGTCTCAACACTTATCCGAACCAAAAGAACAGCATATGGTAACAGCAAAACATGTGTTGAGATACTTGAAGGGAACTGTAGACCAGGAGTTGTGTTACAAGAGAAGTGATTCAAAACTAAAACTTGTTGCATATTGTGATGCTGATTGGGCAGCAGATCAAAATGACAGATGGAGCACAACTGGGTACTGTTTTAGTCTATGTCAGACAGGACCTGTTATTTCCTGGAAATCTAAGAAACAGCCTACAGTTGCTTTATCCACATGTGAAGCAGAATATATGGCATTGGCAGCTGCTACACAGGAAAGTTTTTATCTTGTGCAATTATTAAAAGGAATGATTATGCACCAGTGACAATCTTTGAGGACAACCAAGGGGCAATTGCACTATCAAAGAATCCTGTGTGTCGTCAAAGGTGTAAATGTTGATATCAAATATCATTTTGTTCGATCTGCAGTTAGTGATGGAAACATTATTATTGAATACTGCCCAACAACAGAAATGGTAGCTGATATTTTAACCAAGCCTGTAACAAAGGGCATGATTGAAAAGTTTGTGTATTTCATTTTTGGTGTTGAAGGTTCAAATGAAAAAAAAAAAAAGTGTAAATGTATGTCAAAGGTTGTCAGAATAAGATCAAGTGGGGGTGTTGAACTGTTGTGAACGATTCATCTCTTGAATGCTCTTATGCTGACGTCATATTTGTCAATCTGTCAATCACACAGCTGGTTCTAATAAAGGGATCATTGCTGGCTCACTCGGAAAACTCAGTCAGTGTCATGTGAACTACAATGCAAGTGTGTGACGTCTTTTATTCCTCCGTAGTATTAGTCCAAGGCTATCTAGACCTTTGCTGGTAATGGCTGCTGCGCCAACAATATCAATGTGGTCACACATCCCAGGGGTGCCACACTATCGCAATTTAAAAAAAAAAAGTATAGGCCACACCCACATTCTGCATGTGTTGCGACACTTTAAATCTCAGTTTGTAGTCACCCCCAGAGTATGGGTAAAACAAAAATTAAAATTCGTCCATCCGTTCTTGAGTTATAAATTGGTGATGTTTTTGGCGCCCCCTATTGTCCAAAAGGAAAATTCCTTGGTGTGCCTATTCCCCAAGACATACTGAACCTATCCACCAAAATCTGTGATGTTTGGATACATTGTTGATGAGTTATGAGCATTTATTTATAAGCCCGCCTTTTTGCGTTTTGATTAACGGCTGCAATATTTATGTCGTCTGAACATGCTAATTTTCGACGGTAATGTGTCTGACCCAGTCTATGGTCTGACCCTCCACCGATGCTGTATACAGATGTAGCGCTTCATTTCAGACAGTTTGAAACGCGAGGGCCGTGATTGGTACGTGATCTGCCCTCGCTCAAGGGAAAACCTCCAGCTTGACTTGAGACCTCCCCCGTGATAAATTATTGTAATTATTATGAAGCCAGCTGCAATGGATCATTGATCCACCAGGGGGTGCAGTGGGGTTCCACACTGGAGCTCATGTGAAATAAAGTCAGATACAGTACGCTGGATGTACAGCGGAACTTTGTTAAGATCCATATGTCACGGATATCATACTCTGTGCTAAATAAGAGACATGTAATCATTTACAAAACATCACCATGTTGTTATTTAACAAAATAATGTTGTTTAGTCGGAAAAAAACGAACGGGAGGAAATGCAGCCCGGCTCTCGATTTTTAATCCTAATTTAATCATCATCTTCACCACGATCATTTATGTTTATGTTCGCCGAATTGACATGAAATCACTGACACATATGAATATACTGTATTCAACTTCATTAAAACGTTATTAACGTGCCTAAACTCAGTAATTCACTCAAAAATATTTATATTTTAATGGAGCCTCGTCGCATGAAGGGTGTTATTTTCCCCATAAGGAACAAGTCGCTGCAAATTATCCCGTTTATTACATGGCCACATTCTCAACAAAGTAGCGACATGACTCCCAATATTAATTGAAATGCTTTTATGGATTTAGAAAATGATTTTATTGATTTAAAAAATAGTTGTATGTATTGATTTAAATTGACATCCATCCGCTAAGAAAAATAGTCCGTTGTTACCGTTTTTTAAACAGTCAGAATGAAACGGCAGCTCTCAGCTGTGTATTTACACAACTAATGGCCCATCAACCACAGCTCTCTCCCCCCCTCCCCCCCTGATCTTTCTTCTCCAGCAGCTAAATTAACTGTAGGTTACTCTGAGTGACAAGCTTACAGTTAGACACAACACTGTCATTGCAAGTGACCCTCAGTTAGTTGACTTTTATGTTCAACTGGTTACATTCGTTACTGATAGAAAAGGGCTTCTACTGTACCTAATTACCTTAACACTAGAACCGCCAGAGGTTTTTGTATAGCCAACCTAAAACCGTCAAATCCCGCTAATAGAATGCAATTATTAACAACATAGGGTGCTACATAACACACTTTCAGGAAAAGTCACGGACTGGGAGACTTTAATATTTTATTGAAAAAAAGTTACATTGCACACACACAACACACATCACACAAATTGACCCGATTAGCGGTTCTAGTGTTAAATAAACTCACTAATTAATGAAACCAGTTCAATACGCATTATTCTTATTCTTATTCTTATCATTCTTTATGAGCGCAGAAATAGTCTTGAAATCAGACCTGTTTTTTAAATAAAATCTGACGGCAGGCAGTTAGCTCTGATCACCTAATGATAAATGCGCCACACCTAATCGCTGGCCATTCAGCCACAGAGCTCCCTCTATACCAGTGCTTCTCAAAGTGTGGTCCGCGGACCACTGGTGGTCCGTGAGCGCCCCCTAGTGGTCCGTGAGTATATTGGTAACATTTCACATTTGAAATAAATAAGTTTTCCGCACTCTCCCGGGAATATCTCTGCAATGGAGCCAGCTTAAGTTTCACTTTCGATTGCATAATATAGCCCAGCGCAACACCTTCGTCACACATGTTGCCACCTGTTTGTACAATTTCCAGGTGATTTGTAATCTGTTCTAGAAAAACGATGTGTTTTTGGATATTTGTAGAGTTAGGTGGTCCGCGAGTGTTTTTTTATTGGTTAAGTGGTCCTTGGTATGAAAAAGTTTGAGAAACACTGTTCTATACAAATCAAACTGTAGACGGTGTGAAAGCACCTATTGTTTTTAAATAATGGTCGGAGTAGTGTGACCTGTGAGCCTTCTGAATTACCGTGGGACAGCACATTCTAAACCAAAATGTTCAATCAATAAAGTAACATCTTATCATTTTATCTTAATAATATATTCGGATTAATAATAATAATAATTAAAACTGCGGTCACAGACGTGCACGCAGTTGTGGGCGGGCCTTCGCGTCCGAGCGCCTGTAGGGGAGGGTCGCCGGTCGTCCCGGCGTCAAGCAGACGCGCGCGTGTCCTCCGAAATGAGCCGTTCGTCATTTCTCAAACGTTCGCGTCCCGGATTCCCAGGTCTTCCGGCAGCGACCGGGAAACGTTTGTGGGCTCGCCGCCTCGAAGGAAAACACATTTCTGTAACGGCCCGTCCACACAGCGGCGTGCGTTGAAGCTTCCAACGCTTTTGCTCATTCACTTTGAATGGGGTGACGTCACTTTTAGCCGAACTGCATTTTGGGAAGCGACGTGGAACGTTGCTGGCGTTGCTCGCTTCAAAAGTTGAGCAATGTTCAACTTTTGACGCCTCGATGGAGGCGTCAGCCAATCGAATCATATGCCAGTACAAGCTCTAGCCAATCAAACCGCGTGCTTGTGTGTCTGGGGCGGGAGATTCATGTGATTGGTTGTTAGTCGAGTGTCAGACACGCCCGCCGGCAAGCGTCAACACACGCCGCTGTGTGGACGGGCCGTAAAGGCTCATCGACGATCGATTATCGCGGAGGCTGTCTGGAGGAGCCTTAACCGTGGCGTGCAGTGGGTTGTGCAGACGTTCTGCCCTTGACCGTTTGTTTACTCAATAAACGCATCTCCTCTGGATATTAGGCCATGTATGTTCCATACCAGTGGAGTTTGATTTTTGTTGTTGTGTTTATTGATCAAAAAGCAAACCTTCAATACAGCTGTTATGTGGTCAAGGTAAGTAAAGTAATGATTGAAGCTGTGTATTGGTTAATATTAGCGTATGACTTAAAATGTAGTCTTAACATATGTATTGTACTGTATTACAGAATGAAAGTCATCAGATATCATTGTAAATAGCATGCTATGTAATTTAAAAGATCCTGTTAGTGGTGTTTGTTCTCGGCATGAAAGAGGTCTCCATTCCATTTCTAGTAAGACATGTAGGTGATTAGGTAAGGTGTGGGTGAGAAGAGAAATGAAGACAGTTTGTATGTGAAATGAAAAAAAAATGTATTTGTGCTTGAAATAGTGTATGCAATTAGGTATATAGTATTATCACTGAGTGATCCGAACTCGGACAGGGGAAGCAAACACAGACATCACAACACGTACCTTTATGTAGCTTCTAGGGGAGATGTCTCACCGTAGCTGTCAATCTGATCAAAAGACGTGTTCAATGGCATTAAAACCAGAAAAAACGCGGCTGAATCAGTTAATCCATAGGTTTTTAACGTCTCTGTATAAAAAAATTATTTCATTTATAATCCATAATTCCATTTTTATGTAAAAATCGCAGAGCAAAAGTTAGATGCTAATGGTAGCCACCAGAGTGGCTGCTGCTTCCGGTCTTGGATATGCGGCAGTCCAGCGCGGTCTAACACACACACATTACCAAATAAGGAGTGAGAGTGACGCGTAGCCAAAACCGGAAGCTGCTAATGTGGCTACCATTAGCAGCTAACTTTTGTGCTCCGATTTTTATATAAAAATGGAATTATGGATTATAAACAATTGCTTCAAAGCCACATATACATTATCAACCTATGGATCAACCGATTCAGCCGCGTTTTTTCTCGTTGTAATGCCATTGAACACGTATTTTGATCAGATTGACAACTACGGTGAGACAATCTCCCGTAAAAGCTCCGTAAAAGGTACGTGTTGTGATGTCTGTGTTTGCTTCCCCTGTTGCGAGATCGGATCGCTTAGATACTATACTTAAATAATCTGTGGAGTCTAAGCTTTAATCGGATATATTGTATGTGCAGTTTGGATAAGTAATACGGGTATTAACCCTTCAATTTCGAGAAAAAAACTGAATAGGACACGCCCACATTTTCATTGGTTGCGTCCCTTTAAATCTCAGTTTATACTCACCCTGCCAGTATGTCTATGACAAAATATATCACGAAGCGTCATTTCTTCACTGGCAGCAAAAACAACCAATCACAGCAGTGCTTCTCTGGCTGACTCTGTCCAATCATAAACAAGAAGTGTTCTCCCTAAAGGAATACCCTTTCCGTCCAATGTGAAATGCTGTGGTGTTTCTGAAATGCTGCGGTGTTTTGTGAAATGCTGCGGTGTTTTGTGAAATGCTGTTGCGTTTTGTGAAATGCTGCGGTGTTTTGTGAAATGCTGCGGTGTTTTGTGAAATGCTGCAGCGTTTTGTGAAATGCTGTTGTGTTTTCTGAAATGCTGTGGCGTTTTGTGAAATGCTGTTGTGTTTTGTGAAATGCTGTTGTGTTTTGTGAAATGCTGTTGTGTTTGTGAAATGCTGTTGTGTTTTGTGAAATGCTGTGGTGTCTTGCACTTCAGGGCCACCGTACAATAGATATTTTTATTTTAAAGTAAATTCAGATGGAACATAGTAAAAACATGTAAATTCTAATGTCCGCCTAAAAAAAACCCATTACTTATAGTGAAAACCATGGGTTAAATTGGGCCGGGGCTGTCCGGGGCTAAGCACCGGCACATAGGAAAATGCTCTGACATCATGCCCCTCGCATATTTCAGCATGCCTATATATCATATGTTTACACAGAAAATATATACATGTTAAAACTTTTCTTTCTATATGTTTAAGGTTCTTAATAATTCGAAAAATCAATAAAACACTCTTTCTAGCTGTAGGGAACATAAATAAGATGACGCGACGAATTGCAATTTTTTTTTGCGGGTTTCCCCTTTCTTTATTTTCTTCAAATCTACTTGGCTGATCGGCGACCACACAGTCTCTTCCGTCAGTCACACAGACAGCCAACAGAGTGACAGATGAATCCGGGAAAAAGTGTGGAGAAAAATAGGTAATACGCTGACAGGTTTCTTAACATGAATTCGTCTGATATTCTGGTTTTACGTTCGACTACCATTAAGTTAAATAACGTTTTTTTGTTTGACTAACTTTTGATCAAATCAAGCGTTTCTTAAACTAAGAGAAAGACACCAGCCAATGGTCGATATTGTTGACTTTATTTTAGAATAGCAGATCTCTGCGACCAGCTATAGTTTGTCGGCTTTGTCAGTGAACGTGTGTCTCTGCTCCGATCGTGAGCTTTACACCGCAGCACCTCCCGCGGGACTCTGCTGCGGTTCCTCCGTGCAGAGCGCCCGTTTCCTAAACCATGCTATGCAGGGGCGGTTCTAGGGGGGGGGGGCAAACAGGGGCCAGTGCCCCCGTAACACTGACCAGGTACCCCCCTATGGCTCCCCTCCAAAAAAAGGTTACAATATTCCGATTTATTGGAATTAAATCAAATCAGAGACCCGGATGTACAGTGGAGATTAAACTGTTCATTACCTTATAAAAGCAAATTTACTGTTTATATTTTTTAATTAAATTGTCACTTAAATGTACCAAAACAAATACCAATTATTGGATTTTATGTTTATTTTACAAAATTACTTTATACTGTCTTTGTCAATTTAACCCGCTTTTATTGTACCCCTCTCATGAAATAACTGGCCCCAGCCTGATGCTATGTATGTGTGTGCATAAAGCTGAGATATGCATATATTTATTTCCTTTCTCTTTGAAAGTTTCAGAGTTTAAAGTGAGGCATGATGCAGAAATGAGTGAAGCAAAAAGGAGGAAACTTACAGACTTCTTTAAAAGGTATGGACATCACTGCTACTTAGCGTGTCAAAGCCATTTGTATCTTTTATTTATTCACCATAAGTTCCTTTGTTAATTATCCTACATTTAAATACAGAGTTGAGCAGAACAAGGCAGGTGATGGGCGAGCAGGGCAGCTTGGAAAAGAGAGAGGATCAGAGCAGCGTAAAGAAGGGAAGGGAGTGGAGGAACTTGAGGAGAGGAGAGGAGTAGAGCAGGCTGAAGAGAGCAGAGCAGAGCAGCCTGAGGAGGACAGAGGAGCACGGCAGTTTGAGGAGGACAGAGGAGCAGAGCAGCCTGAGGAGAGCAGAGGAGCAGAGCAGCCTGAGGAGAGGAGAGCAGAGCAGCCTGAGGAGGACAGAGGAGCACGGCAGTTTGAGGAGGACAGAGGAGCAGAGCAGCCTGAGGAGAGCAGAGGAGCAGAGCAGCCTGAGGAGAGGAGAGCAGAGCAGCCTGAGGAGGACAGAGGAGCACGGCAGTTTGAGGAGGACAGAGGAGCAGAGCAGGGAAGCAGTGTAGGAAAGACTGACAACTTGCCTGACTGCTGGAATCAAAGTCAATTGGAATATTTTACACAGAAATATACATTTCTAATAGTTGGAAATAAAAAAATAGGATGCAAATCATGCAGGGAAGCGGGATCCCTTGGGGCAATGAGAACAGGGAAACAGAGGTACTCATTCTCTACTGAATGGCAGAACTGTAGGGTAGGCCCATATGGCAACAGCAATGAGAAGCAAATGAAATCATTGAGAAAGACAATAAATGAACATAGTGTCTCACAGAGTCACAAATTAGCACAGGACATAGTAAAAAGACAAAATGAAGACGCTTTAAAATCAAGCTTTCTAAAAACTCTAAAAGACATTTTGGCTTCCACCCATAATGTCTTTAGAACAGCATACTACATTGCAAAAAATAACCGGCCATACTCTGATCATCCTGGACTAATAGAACTACAAATGATAAATGGTGTAAATGTTGGCCGAGTACTCCACTCAAATGTTACATGTACAGACATTGTACATTTTATCTCAAAATAAATGAGGGAAGCCCTATTGGCAAGTATCAAAGTGACCCGACCAAAGCTAACTGTTCTTGTGGATGAAAGCACATCATTAAGCAAGAAGTCTTGTCTTATTGTGTACCTAAGAACCTCAGTTGATAGCTCAGAGCCAGTGACCTTCTTCCTAGATCTTCTCGAGCTAGAGAGTACAACTGCAGATGGAATCATTAGTCAACTACTGAACTGTCTACAGAAATATGGTCTTGATGATGCTTTTCTGAAAGAATGTCTGGTGGGATTCTGCTCAGATGGAGCCTCCGTAATGGTAGGCAGAAAGAATGGCGTCTACACAAAACTGAGAAGTAAGTACCCAGGCCTCATAGGCTGGCATTGTCTAAAGTAAACCATAGGTTGGAGTTGTCTGTGTCAGATGCAGTCAAGCACTGCACCGAAACCAACCCCTTCACAGCTTTTCTTGACAAGCTATACTGTCTCTATCATCAGTCACCAAAGAACTTAAGAGAGCTTGATGCTGCAGTCTCTGAAGTAGGTGTATGCTTGAGGAAGATTGGTCGCGTCCTCGGGATAAGGTGGGTGGCTTCATCTTTTAGGAGAGTAAATGCTGTTTGGACCATGTATGCTGCACTCTATCATCACCTCACATCTGCAAGTGTAGATGTGAACCGTTCCTCAAATGATAGATGCATGTATGAGGGTCTAGCAGCAAAGCTAACGTCAGTTGCTTTTGTTAAAAACCTGGGACTGATGATGGATGCACTTGAGGAGCTGAAAGACTTGTCTGAGGCTCTATAGTCAAGAGACATTAGACTGTCTCAATCAGTAAATCTGATAAAAAGACAGCTAGATGTTTTTCAATCAATCAATCAATGTTTATTTATATAGCCCAATATCACAAATGTTACATTTGTCTCAGTGGACTTTACAGTTTGTACAAAATATCAGTATGACAATATGACACCCTCTGTCCTTAGACCCTCACATCGTACAAGGAAAAACTTCCAAAGAAAACCCACAGTTTAAAGGGAAAAATGGGAGAAACCTCAGGGAGAGCAACAGAGGAGGGATCCCTCTCCCAGGACGGACAGACGTGCAATAGATGCCGTGTGTAAATTGAAAAGATAATACATTTGCAACATAGGTAGTCCAAATGTTTGGAAATGCATGTGTGTATAATAGGAAAATGAATCCACGAGGATATCCATCCAGGACCTATGATCCAGGACCACAGCCACGACTCAAGATCCATCCATTTTTAAAACCATGAGCAGGAACCCAGACAGTGGTCTGTTCTACACAACTGCATGTGAGGCAGAGCAGCAAGGTGTTGTTAATGGCATAACACTATGCAATGACCCAAGGCAGAAGATAATAGATCCCACAAAGTTTTATGCAGCACTATGCAAAAGCATGGAAACAAGGATGGTCACAAGTGAAGAGGAATCCCTCTTTCAAAAGGTCAATGTTCTTGATACAAAGACATGGCCAAGCCCTCTACCATTAATGTATGGTGAGTGTGAAGTAAGAGAGCTATGCACTCTTTCAAAAATCGGATTCTCTGGTGTTAAGCAAAGTTATAGGGACTTTGAGGAGAATGCCAGTGTGCCGATGCACATGTCCCTTCTAAAGCTTAAGAATGCAGTGGAAACCATTGCTGTGAGCAGTGCAGAGTGTGAGAGGGGTTTCTCAGAAATGAATGCAATTGTAACATCAATGCGCCATTTAGCCTGTAGACAAAGATGCACGACTACACAGGCTTCCATAACAGCCCATCTAGGATTTGATGAAGTAGCTGGTCGTACATACAGTAATGTTGTTGAACTGCTTATATTGATGTGGACTTTCATTCCTCAATCAATTCAGATAATATGTCTCTGTACTCATATAGTGGTTTTTTAATGTTCTTGAGTAAGTGTGCAAGGCAAGGCAAGGCAAGTTTATTTATATAGCACTTTTCAACACAAGGCAATTCAAAGTGCTTTACAAAAAATGAAAGAGATTAAGAAAATGGCATTTAAAATCAGTCATTAAAAAGAAAAGCTAATAAAATAAACATTAAAAGAAAAATTACAGTGCAGTCAATTAAACATTAAAAGAAAAAAGTACATGGATAAAAGTTACAGTGCAGTCTAAGATATGAATAGTTCAATTAAAAGCAGCGACAAAAAGAAAAGTCTTCAGCCTGGATTTAAAAGTAGTCAGAGTTGCAGCGGACCTGCAGGTTTCTGGGAGTTTGTTTCAGATATTTGGAGCATAATAACTGAATGCTGCTTTACCATGTTTAGTTCTGACTCTGGGGACAGAAAGCTGACCAGTCCCTGAAGACCTGAGAGATCTGGATGGTTCATAATTTAGCAGGAGGTCAGAAATGTATTCTGGGCCTAAACCATTCAGTGCTTTATAAACCAGCAGCAGTATTTTGAAATCTATTCTTTGACACACAGGAAGCCAGTGTAAAGACTTCAGAACAGGAGTGATGTGATCCACTTTCTTAGTGTCAGTGAGGACTCGAGTAGCGGCGTTCTGAATCAGCTGCAGCTTCCTAATAGATTTTTTAGTGAGACCTGTGAAGACACCATTGCAGTAGTCCAGTCTACTGAAGATAAAAGCATGGACAAGTTTTTCAAATCCTGCTGTGACATTAGTCTTTTAATCCTAGATATATTCTTTAGGTGATAGTAGGCTGATTTAGTAACAGTTTTAATGTGACTGTTGAAACTCAGGTAAGAGTCCATGACTACACCTAGATTTCTGGCTTTATCTGTTGTTTTGAACATTGCAGACTGAAGCTCAGCGCTAACTTTTATACGTTCTGACTTGGCTCCAAAAACCATTACCTCAGTTTTATCTTTGTTTAATTGGAGAAAGTTCTGACACATCGCGCTGAAAATGCATGAATAACACAGATTTTTCAAAATGGCCAACTTTCTGGGGGACGGGGCTAATGGAAGCTATTTTGAAATATGCCCGCAATTCCATCAGTAATGTCTGTGGCAAGATTGGGGTAGTTTGGAGAAACTATATGCGACTATCGCACAATAGGGGGCGCTACTGAGCTGGTGTACAAAAATGTACGTTTTTTTTGTACAGTCTGGAAAAAGACGTGGGTTGTGACGTGTGTTCCAAGTTTTGCGTCCGAAAGTCATTTTAGCGATTTTGTGGCATTTAAATCGTCAAAATTGGTACATGTTCTGTTAGCGTACGAGCTCCCCGTTTGAGCAGTCGACTATTCATTCGCAATTTAGCATCACATTGGATATGGGCAGATCTTGTCCTGGTTTGGAATTTTTCCGATAATTTTCCTAGGAGAAGTATGCGAAAATGCGCTTAAAATGGACATATTTCAAAATGGCCGACTTCCTGGGGGGCGGAATTAATGGAAGCCATTTTAAAATATGTCCGCATTTCCATGAGGAATCTCTGTGCCAAGTTTCGGGTAGTTCGAAGAAACTATATTTGGCGCTACTGAGCCATATTTGCTAAAACGTACGATTTTTTCAACAGTCTGGAAAAGGTTGTGGGCTGTGACATGCGTTCCGAATTTAAAGGCCGTAACTCATTTTTTCCTCTACTTATGGCTCGGTAAGTGTTTTTAACCCTTCGATTTGGAGAAAAAACTGAATAGGACACGCCCACATTTTTCATTGGTTGCAACCCTTTAAATCTCAGTTTATACTCACCCTGCCAGTATGTCTATGACAAAATATATTTATTTCGTCCATCGGTTCTTGAGATATAAATTAGATGTGTTTTTGGCGCCCACTATTGTCCGAAATGAACATGCTTTTGTGTGCCTATTCCCCAAGACAGACTAAACCTATCCACCGAAATCTGTGATATTTGGATACATTTCGGATGAATTGTGAGCATTTATGTCTAGGCCACACCTTTTTGCTAATACGTTGTGATTGATGTCGGCCACATTTTTCCACACCTCGTGCTCATTTTCTACGGTAATGTGTCTGACCCTCCACTGATGCTGTGCACTAAGTTTGGTGTGGAAAATCAAGAAATTGGAATTTCAGTTAATATTTCACTGTTTTTCACATTATGCTAATTAAAAAAAATCAAAGTAGGCAGAGCTTTGGGATTTCATGGCGCTTTTGAGATAATATGTAGAGCTGCTGCACCCGGATACGTGTGCAAAATGTCAGGTCCGTCAGAGTTACGCTGGGACTTTGTAAATCGAATCCAGAATGTCAACATTTTCACCCGTCCTGGCAGCGTTGCCAAATGTCGCTACATGAATAGTGTCGCAAGCCCCTCAAAAACAGGTCGAAAGTGCAGAACCGGTAAAATAAGAATAATACTGCTGACGATTTCAATAGGTCTTTGCACTTCGTGCTCAGGCCCTAATAAATCATACAGTATGTGTCCGAAAGGGAGCAGGAGGAAGCAAACACAAAAATATACAACAAATATACTGCATATTAAAGCAAACGAATGTAAAAGTATGAGCATAACAAATAAAGAAGTGTAATGTAAACATTTACATTATTATTATGATTATTTAATATATAAATACTATATATTATTGAATTACATGATTAGATATACTTTAGTTGATCTAAAATATTGATGTGTTCAAATGCTCTTCAAAACACAACTGAAACTCCATGAAACTTGTCTTTCTGTATTTGTGAATGAAGCGCCATCTCCTGGTTAAAACCTGAAATTGAAACTCTGGCAACGCCCTCTTGGAAAATAGTGGGAGGGCTTAACATTCCTCAATACTGGTCTTAGGCAGGTCGTAGGCAGGAAGCTGTAAACTGGAGTCTGAAATGAGGTGCTACATCTGTACGAAGTTTGGTGTTGAAAAACTGAAAATTGAAATTTAAGTGAATATTTAACTGTTTATGTAAATTATGCTAATTGCAAAAAGAAAATGTAGGCGGAGCTTAGGGTTTCCAAGAGGATTATTTGTAGAGCAGGTCCACCCGGATATGTGTGCAAAATAGTCAGGTTATTTGGAGTTACGGTGCGACTTTGTAAATGTGTTCCGAAATGGGATTTTTATAGGTGGCGCTAGTGAGCAGGTTGCAATATTTAACCCATTGAGTCCAGAATGTCACATTTTTCACTGGCCCTGGCGTCCGTGCAAAATTATACAACTTTCGAAGCGTCATAAAGCTCTCAAAAACAGGTCGAAAGCGCAGAAAAATCCTAATAGGAATTCCTCCAATAACAATAGGTTCCTCGCACTTCATGCTAGGACGCCGTCGGGTCCTAGCGCTCCGTGCTCGGGCCCTAATAATATTAATAATAATTAAAACTGCAGTCACGGACGTGCACGCAGTTGTGGGCGGGCCTTCGCGTCTGACGGGGAGGGTCGCCGGTCGTCCCGGCGTCAAGCAGACGCGCGCGAGTCCTCCGAAATGAGCCGTTCGTAATTTCTCAAATGTTCGCGTCCCGGACTCCTCGGTCCTCCGGCAGCGACCCGGAAACGGGTGTGGGCGCACCGCCTCGAAGGAAAACAAATTTCTGTAAAGGCTCGTCGAGGATCGATTATTGCGGAGGCTGTCTGGAGGAGCAGTAACCGTGGTGTGCGGTGCAGTGGGTTGTGCAGACTTTCTGCCCTTGACCGTTTGTTTTCTCAATAAACGCATCTCCTCTGGATATTAGGCTATATACGTTTTTAATACAACTGCTTTAATTGTGAGCCGACATTTACAGTGAGAAGAGCTGCTGAGGCCAGTGCAGAAAGCAGCACAGTGTGTATAATATATATATCTGTCAATAATATAAGTAACAGGCCTATATTACACACTTTATTTGTGACCCGCTCTATCGAAATCAGTCGGAAGTCGCAACGGCTCATTTCAAAATAAACGTGGATTTGCGTAAAAAACTATTTTTTCGGGGTTCGGGTGTTTTGTTTGATTTTTCAACAAATAAAGGCTTAGCTTTCAGAATATGAAACTTTATTTCCAAAATCACACGATAAATACATTTTTGAAGCTTGTAAAGGGAAGATGACCGGCACCTCTCACTCGCAATCTGCTGTTCCGCAGCGCCGCTCCCCCTCCCTCCGGCTGAAATTATGAATGTAAGCGTATAGTAATCATAGATAACACGGCAGGGTCCGTTACAGTTTGTTTTCATCTGATTTCAATTAAACAAAGTCTTGGCTTTCAGAATATTAAACTTGTTTCGGGAAATTCAGATGATAACTACAACTTTGAAGCTTGTGACGGCATAATTACAAGCAGAGAACGGAGTAACTTAACGCCACAGCAGGCATAACAACAGCCGGTGTTTCTCGTGAGTGTTTTCCCCGGGAAACAAACACAATACACAGAAATGCAAAATTACACAAACACACACACACACGTATACACAGGGTTGGGTTGTAACGGAATACATGTAACAGCGTTACGTAATCAGAATACAAAAATCAAGTAACTGTATTCAGCTCGCGTTACATTTGAAAAACGAGTAATCTGATTACAGTTACTTTCGTAAACCTGAAGTGAATACATTTTGGATTACTTATTGGAATTATTGGTGGAAAGATTTCCTCACAACATTTAATATTCATTACTAAAGGTACAGCCGAATCATCACAGCCCACAAAACCTATTACCGCCGCAGATGGACCAAAAAAGCGTTTGAAAAAAAATCGCGGGTCCGCTCAGTGAAACAATAACAGCGAAACATGGAGGAACCAGTGGCGGCGCCAGAGATTTTCTTTAGGGGGTGCTGTGGGGTAGCTTGACGTTTCATAGAGGGTGCTCAAACATTAAGGGTTTCCCATTAATGTACCAGCGCTACAGTTGAATTTTCTACTGCAACACTCCCCACACGCACACACAGTGTACCCGCGACTGTTACAATGAAGGCTCGATAATCAGCTCACGGCATATAGGAGTAAGCAGGGGTAAGGTGCTATTTTTACAAGTGGGGGGTGGACCTCACCTCCTCTAGGAGGGACCTCACCTCCTCTAGTGGGGTCCGGGGGCATGCTTCCCCTGGAAGATTTTTTTAAATATTGAAGTTAAAAGCATCAATCTGGTGTTGTTTGAGAGCAACATTAAGAGATCTATGGATATACTGTATCTCTCAACATACATATGAAACAGAACTGTAAACAGATTTTCTATTTCTTAATAGATATTTTACAAATCACTCCCCTTTTTAAAACAAACCGTTTGAGACCCACTGAGATAACTAGACTAAAGTTAACTATCTAAACGCTGAGAGTCCTTTACTTCACCTGAGCTGAGGTTATCTGAGACTCTCAGTCTGACAGGAGAGAGTTCTCCCTCCACCTTGTTGTTGAAAAAGCTCCTTATATCCGTTAGCTTGGCTAGCTAGCTAGCACCAGATGCTAACCACAACGATCTCCAGTAGATACACACCGGTGCGCGAGCTCTCTCTCTCGCTCGCTCGCGCACGCACACAAAATGGTGCCACACACACACAGAGCAGAGCTTGAATTAAACACAGAGACCCAGAACTAAGCTACTTGTACTCACGAGGCTATGCTATTATGTGCAGAATCCCTCTCGCTTTCAGGTGGTTTTGATTGAGTGTCCACACGTGGACGTTTAAGGACTAAAAAATGATAAATTGTTCACTTTGCTGTTAGCAAATAATTTGGCACTAGCTAACAGGAAGTCACTCAAGTGTCACAAAGTAATTTAGCCTATGGGTAGGTCAAAAATTGAATGGGTGCTGGCCATTGGCCTAATCATATCACCTGTGTTGGCTTTATGTTTTTGGTCAAAAATGTGTTTCTTTCACATTTGCATTGATGTAATCAATAATATTTCTAATTTAATTTAATAATAATAATAATAATAATAAAATAATAAAAAAAACACATATTTCTTGGGGGTGCTTAGGGGGTGCTTTGGCAATCATGGGGGGTGCTTCAGCACCCCCTAGCTCCCCCCTGGCGCCGCCCCTGGGAGGAACACAAGTCTGCGTTTAAATCGCGTGTGAGTGGTTAAAACACATCAACCTGCGGTCGCTCTTTCTTTAGCCTTACTAATGATTATTTCTGAAGGTAAACACAGTGAAGGCGGTGCGTGAAAGGCACTGCATGCTCGTCTTCTCAGAGGCTGAGTTAACCCTCCCGCTGCCTCCTGGCGCTGCAGAGATTTCATGAAGTGAAGGAGGTGTTCCTTCTATAAAACAGCTGCGGGCAGCAGATACTGTGAGTGTCACAGACATGAATACATAGATCAAGGCAGACTGGTGCACACACTCTCCTGTTTTGCCAATCCGGTGCTTAAACAAATATAGCTCTACACCCCTGGCCGTAATGTCCTTAAAATGAAGTCCGAGTTTGACATTTTAATTCATGTCCTGCCAACACTGGCAGGACAGAAGGCGACACGCTCGTTCTAAGCCGTGTCCCTCACTCCTCACATCCCAAGCTGCATCCCCAACAAGTTAATTATGTTGTTACATCGTTTCAGATGTTATGTTTCAGTTCTTCTGCTCTTGATAAGCCATTAAAACAGTAAAAACACATTCGTTTTGCTTTTTGTGTCTCCTGTTCACCAAAACATAGCCATCTGTGATGGAAAAAGAAAGTAATCCAAAAGTAATCTAAAAGTAATCTGATTACGTTACTTTTTTAAGACACGTAACTGTAACTGTATTCGGATTACTTTCAGAGCCATGTAATCAGTAATCAGTAACTGATTACATTTACAAAGTAATCCTCCCAACCCTGCGTATACACACACACACACTCGCGAGATTCCCCCAGACCAGTAATCCAAACGAAAATATCTTCCCTCCGTAGTATTTTGATCATTTGCTCCGCTAATAATCAATCAGATCGATGGATTCCAGAGAGGAGGAAACTTTGAAGGCCTTTTTCTCAAAATGATGACTCGGTAACAGTCATTATATAATGTGACATATTTCGCTTAATATTTGGAGTACAACAACAATCCTGATATCGTTAGAAAGCTAGGAATATCCTCTTCCAACAGTGTATACAACTCAAAATGTGTCTTCGGGTCAATGCGACTGATTTCGATGGAGCAGGTCACGTATGCTTTAGTAGATATCTACAAATAAACAGTTTACATTTTTCATGAAACCAAATAGTGCTTCACATTATAACATTTACATGGGCTGTAGCCTGATATATATTATATGCTTTAAGAGCTGTATGTGTGTGTTATGGAGTGTATATGTGTCTGTTGTAATTGCATATGCCGCCAGCAGAGGGAGCTGCTGGATTAACACTCAACATCATTGCCAGCAGTGTGTGAGTGT
Organism: Gymnodraco acuticeps; assembly: GCF_902827175.1. NCBI lineage: Eukaryota > Metazoa > Chordata > Actinopteri > Perciformes > Bathydraconidae > Gymnodraco > Gymnodraco acuticeps. The sequence goes on from NW_022989799.1 coordinate 517,936, forward strand.
GTGTGAATGTGAGTGTGTGTGTGTGAGTGTGGTGTGTGTGTGTGTGTGTGTGTGTGTGTGTGTGTGTGTGTGTGTGTGTGTGTGTGTGTGTGTGTGTGTGTGTGTGTGTGTGTGTGTGTGTGTGTGTGTGTGGGTGTGTGTGTGTGTGTGTGTGTGTGTGTGTGTGTGTGTGTGTGTGTGTGTGTGTGTGGTGTGAGAAAGAGACAGATGATGTGGAAGGCAGAGTAGCTTATCTGACATCTAAATGTTGGAAAATGGTACATTCTAGCCTGTGAGCTCCCCGTTCCAGCGACTGACTATTCCTTTGCAATGTAGCATCGCATTGGATATGGGCTGAACTTGTCCTGGAATGGAAATTGTCCGGCCATTTCCCTAGAAGGCCTTTGCAAAATGTGCAGAAAAGGCATGAAAAAACGCACATTTGTGAAAATGGCCGACTTTTCAAATGGAATTTGAAAGATGTCCGCAATCTTAAGAGCAATGTGTATACAACGTCTCGTGCATATTGGAACAACCATATGCGAGTAGTTTGGAGTAATTTGTGACATGTAAATCATCAGAAATGTTATATTCTCTGTTAGCTTACGACCTCCACGATTGAGCTATCAGAAATTGGCTTCTCAATTAAGCATTATATTGGATAGGGGCTGAACTTGTCCTGGATTGGAATTTTTCCGATCATTCCCCTAGGAGGAGTACGCAAAAATGTCCTTAAAATGCATGAAAAACCCACATTTCTCAAAATGGCCGACTTTCGGGGGGTGCGGGCTAATGAAGGGCAATTTGAAATATGTCCAGATTCATAAGAGCAATGCATATACAGTACATCGTTTTGTGAATATCGGTTAAACTGTATGCGAGTAGTTTGGATTAATTTGTGACATGTAAATCGTCAAAAACTGGGTATTCACTGTAAGCCTACGACCGCCACGATTGAGCTATCATAAATGTGCTTCTCAATTAAGCATCATATGGGATAGGGGCTGAACTTGTCTTGGATTGGAATTTTTCCGATCATTCCCCTAGGAGGAGTATGGAAATATGTCCTTAAAATGCATGAAAAACGCACATTTTTCAAAATGGCCGACTTTGTCGGGGGCGGGGCTAATGGAAGCAAATTCGAAATATGTCCGCCATTCCATGACGATTGTCTGTGCCAAAATTCGTGAAGACCTGAGAAACTATATGTGACCACACAATAGGGGGCGCTAGTGAGCAGTTTTTTTTTTGAATTACGTTTTTCTTTTACATTCACGAAAAGGTCGGAGGCTTTGACGTTCGTCCCAAGTTTTGCGTCCGAAGCTCATTTAATGCTATCGCAATGTAAAAAAAATGTATAGGCCACGCCCACATTCTGCATTTGTTTCGACACTTTCAATCTCAGTTCATAGTCACCCCCAAAGTATGTCTAAAAATAGTTTGTTTTATTTCGGCCATCCGTTCTTGATTTATAAATTGGTGGTGGTTTTGGCGCCCCCTATAGTCCAAAATGAAAATGCTTTGGTGTGCCTATTCCCCAACACAGATTGAACGTATCCACCCAAATCTGTGGTGAATGGATACATTGTTGATGAGTTATGAGCATTTCTTTCTAAGCCACACCTTTTTGCTAATATGTTTTGATTAATGGCGGCCATATTTATTATCTGAACATGCTCATTTCATATTTTAATGTGTGTGACCCTCCACCGATGCTGTATACTAAGATTGGTGTTGATAAAACCAAAATTGATATTTAGGATAATATTTCACTGTTTTTAACATTATGCTAATGAAAAATAATCAGAGTAGGCGGAGCTTAGGGGTTCAAGAGGACTTTATGTAGAACAGGTCCACCCGGATACGTGTGCAAAATGTCAGATCCATCCGACTTACGGTGCGACTTTTGTACATTTTTCAAAAATGTTTTACATATAGGTGGCGCATGTTGGACAGTTTTAACCCATCGACTCCAGAATGTCGATTTTTTTCACCGGTCCTGCCGTCCGTGCAAATGTCACTGCATGAATGGCGTCGTAAAGCCCTCAAATTTCAGATTCATTTTGCAATAAATGATGCGCGTCCACAAACAACAAACAACATAATTATTACATTCAAACAAACTACTTATAGTAATGAAGTACATTATTAAAAAGTTGACATTAACTTTGGATAATAACACGGGAGAAATAAACGGAACCTCTCTCTCCCTCTCTCTCTCCTGACAGCCCGTCAGTACCTCATGCAGCTCACTGATCCAGTAATGAGTGACCCGACAGTGAAGAATAAACATATTTATTATAACTAGCTTAGCTAGTTCCAGAGGTAGATACAATAGCTAAGTGTGTTAGGTCTAACTTGAAGTGTGTGTGTTGCTCCGCTCACTGGCCGTCACAGCGGGCGGAGCTACAGGTGATCCGGTAGAGCTGCGTGTCTCCGTCAGCAGCAGCTGATCCTGATCTCTCTCTCTTTCTGCTTCACACACGTTGCATATAGGCCTAGCTATTATTGTCTTTTTCGGACACCTTAAAAAACTGCCAGACTGGAGAAGCCATTTTGGCGAGCTTCTTTTGCCGCGCACAGAAAAAAGTCTCATGTATTTTCCGTCATCTGATCGACTCTCCTGATCGGCCTTCATAGAGAGCACCAATCGAACTATTAAGTGTGAATATCTGCCGATAATGATCGGCGGCCGATCGATCGGAGCATCCCTATTTATTACCGGACATTTTCACCATGCAGATTTTGAATTTACCCGTTTTTTTATAAATGTTACCAGCTAGAAACCGGTAATTACCGGCTAACGGAAACCCTGCTATAGACTACTTCCTGAATTTGCTTAATGAACGGCAGGTTTTCTTTTTTTTAAAACATTGGATTTGTTACATTGTTCTGTTGTTTAACATAATACAATTACGTATCAATAAGTGTTGATGTGTCTTTTCTCCTGTATTTATTTGCATTGGATTTGATATTGAGGTAATCCAAAATCAACGGAAAGTAATCAGGTTACATTACTTTTACATTGTGATACTTAGATTAGGTAACAAGTTATAGTGACAGAATAAAATGTTTAAGTAACCCTCCCAACCGAGGCAGTAAAAGGACTACATAATGTATTAGCATACTGAACCTGTTGATATACGTATTGGCGACAGACCAGTTAAATGCTGCAATAGATCATGCATATATTTTCCATTTGGATCTGCTTCTGTCTGTCTCTGTGTGCCGCACATCAACCCCCCAACCCTCTGTCCCTATCTGTAACTGGGCTACTCGCTGATATTTGCAGAGCTGTCCTGCACACCAACCTTTGTTTCCAGTAAACTCAGAATCTATTTATAGACTATTTATAGACTCTGTGAGAGTGAATAAGTGAGGGTGTTTGTGAACGTTGTTGGAGACAGAGTTAACCTGAAGCAAAGACCAATGTGTGTATCCCTTGCTATCCCGATGAGCACTGGTAATACGGGATTAGGATTCATGCGTCAGAGGTCATCAGGCTGTTTGTGTGGCCCTCAGTAAGGTAAGGAATACTTAACGACTGGTTAGGGGAGAACATGGCTTCACATTGGTCTTAAACTCCAAAACTCACATGTATTTAGATAGAATCTACAACAAGTGTAGTGGTATTTATTCCCGATTTGTACCAATTGTTGCTTAACAGCAGGTGCTATTGTAGGTTTTTTGGAATGTGTCAAACTTTTGCTGTGTTTCTTCTGTACAGCACAACCTGTCCTGCAGAAGGAATTTGTTCTCTGTTTGATAGTGTCAAGCAATAAAACACCCAAAAAGCAGCATTACTGAAGTCTTACCATTGAAGCAAAGCTGCAAACTGACAGGTCATGGTCCACCTCATCAAAGATATTTGATTGCATTAGTAACTTTTATGCTTTTCTGCTGCCACACTAAATGGAATTTCCAAAGGTTTCAAAGGTTTTTAATATCTTATACACAGCTGCAGTGTAGTTTTGCAATGTTGAGGGCATTGCAACTTCCGTACCAGGCCGCGATGCAGCCAGTCAGGATACTCTCTATGGAGCACCTGTAGAAGGTCAGAATCCTCTCTGTGGTGCAACTGTAGAAGGTCAGGATGCTCTCTATGGTGCACCTGTAGAAGGTCAGGATAATCTCTATGGTGCACCTGTAGAAGGTCAGGATCCTCTCTATGGTGCACCTGTAGAAGGTCAGGATCCTCTCTATGGTGCACCTGTAGAAGGTCAGGATCCTCTCTATGGTGCACCTGTAGAAGGTCAGGAGCTCTCTATGGGCACCTGTAGAAGGTCAGGATGCTCTCTATGGTGCACCTGTAGAAGGTCAGGACGCTCTCTATGGTGCACCTGTAGAAGGTCAGGATCCTCTCTATGGTGCACCTGTAGAAGGTCAGGATCCTCTCTATGGTGCACCTGTAGAAGGTCAGGACGCTCTCTGGTGCACCTGTAGAAGGTCAGAATCCTCTCTATGGTGCACCTGTAGAAGGTCAGGATGCTCTATATGGTGCACCTGTAGAAGGTCAGGATCCTCTCTATGGAGCACCTGTACAAGGTCAGGATCCTCTTTATGGTGCACCTGTAGAAGGTCAGGACGCTCTCTATGGTGCACCTGTAGAAGGTCAGGATCCTCTCTATGGTGCACCTGTAGAAGGTCAGGATGCTCTCTATGGTGCACCTACAGGTCAGGATCCTCTCTATGGTGCACCTGTAGAAGGTCAGGATCCTCTCTATAGTGCACCTGTAGAAGGTCAGGATCCTCTCTATGGGGCACCTGTAGAAGTTGCAGAGTATCCTGGAGTCCATGTTGAACCTCCTCAGCCTGCGGAGGAAGAAGAGCCGCTGTCGAGCTGTTTTGGTGATGGTGGTGGTGTGAAGAGTCCATGTCAGGTCCTCAGTGATGTGGACACTGAGGAACCTGAAGCTGCTGGCTCTCCACCGTAGTCCCATTGATGGCGATGGGGGCGTGTCCCTCTCCCTGCTGCTTCCTGTAATCCACAATCAGCTCCTTTGTTTTGCTGCCGTTGAGATGGAGGTTGTTATCCTGGCACCAAGATGTCAGGTTTACAACCTCTCAGTACGCCGTCTCGTTGCCGTCGGTGATCTTGCAGATGACGGTCGTGTCGTCAGCCATCTTCACGATGGTGTTGGAGCTGTGTGTGGCCACGCAGTTGTGTGTGAACGGGGAGTAGAGGAGAGGGCTGAGGAAGTTAGTGATGCCATCTAGGCAGTTAGGGGACCGTACAAGTCGATTTTCTAACTTTTTTGGAGCTGCCGGACAGAGTCCAGAACAAATTTCCTTAGAGGAACAATAAAGTATATTTTGCAACGTATCGTATGGATAGTTAGCGCTAAGATCCAAAAGTGTCTAGAATGCAATATTATAACAGGAGTCCTCGTAATCAGGAAACAGGACTCCAATAACCTCCTGAATAATGAACGAGGTAAAAACATCTCCTATGATCCCAAACTACTTGAGAGACCACCTTGTGGCAAACTTTTTGTTTTGAAGGGTAACCATCCTGAGCTAAAGATATCATCAAGACAAGAACACTGCGGTCCCTACCGTAAACTGAGTGCACTGCAAAAGTCCTCAGCTTAGGTAACAACTGCTGACAACACACTCTCACTCCCTAAGCGTCCAGGAGCGACGTTTGGTCAGTGTCCGTGGCGTGCAGTTGTGACGCTCCTAGGCTCCTTCAGCTTCATAAAGGGACGCAAATAGCTTTCAACTGATTGCAATGTATTCCCATCTGCGACGGGACTTGACACTCATGGAAGCACGGCATTCGTTTGTGTCGGCTGCCCTTAAAGGCAATGTGAGCGTCCATTCCCATTGGATAACGGAGAATTGTACACCCGGAAGTAAGTATTTCCCCTTACTGTCGATTGATTTTACAGTGATATCTGCACTACTCATCGACTAAAAAACACCAGATTATCCTTGTTAATTACACAACATTGATTGGTTTAAATTGTGTGCAATGCTTTTGTATTTTTCCCCTTCGATTCGGAGGAACAAATCTTTTTTCGGAGTAAAGGATGGCAGAAGACACTACACTACCCAGAATCCCCAGCTATCGTTTGTACTACACCATGTGCTCTGTTTGACAAACCCCGTGATAGTCCTCAAGCTCTGTGATTGGAGAGTGTGCTCCGAGGGTTACGCCGAGCCTCGAACAGCACTTGAAATGGGATGCAACCACCGCAGACTGTCCAAAACTGGATTTGAACGGGTCCCCCCCTCCCCCACCCCGTCCCCCCCTCCCCCACCCCGTCCCCAGAACTACACATGCTGGCTATTCTGTTTCGCAACATGTTCTTTATCTATGGCACGTCTCTACTGGGAATTGTAGTTTTAAAAGACGTTTTCGTATTTCCCATAATAAGAAGTTGCCAGTATTAAACTGTGTACATCCCTGGAGGTTTAGGGGGTAGGAAACACTCACATTTAAAACATATAATTAATAAATGGGTGAAAATTGCTTGTGCCCATAATGGGCAGCATTAATATATATACACACATGCCAGCTAAGGTCAGAAGAGCTTTATTTAATAGCTGGTCTTATGTTTGTGACCCCTGTTGTTAATTGATAACATTACATCACATTACATTAATTGATAAGCCTGAAACATGCACTTGTCAAGGTTCAGAGGCACATTTTGCAAATATGGCAGTAGCCATCGATCAGCTTAAGATAAGATATACTTTATTGATCCCAGGTTGGAAACATTTGCGTTACATCAGCATGTGTAACAGTTGTAAATATGCAGTGGTGTTTATTTGTAAATCATTTAGTATAATCACACAAATTCTGTGTTTTATATTTAACAATTCTGTGTTCTTTATTTATTGATTGTTCAATACCTGACAAGGCCGAAGATGAAATATCTACATACATCTTATAAGAGTATAATACATTATGTATAATATCAGTTAAAATAAGTGCTTCTACATAGTTAACATTGCTGGAGGTATGCACAAATATTGATAGATGTCTTGTAATGCACTATTGAGGCACCTGCGACCCAAGTTTTTTCATTCAATGCAGAACTACACCATAGTTGTGTAGGCCTATATGATATGTCAATAAACCTTAGAAAATCTTGAAATCTTGAAAGGGATGTGCAAAATAGTCATTATATACAGTCTTTAATTAACTATTAGTAGAGAATAACGAGTAATGAATATACTTTATAGGGATCCTATTAATATCTAATAATAAAAATAATGAAATTCAATAACATGCTTTAACCACTAGGTGTCCCTTTATATCAGCTGTGCACCTTTATGGTGTAAATACAGCCTATCTACCAATTGGATCAAATATAAAAGTCAGCCGAATTAGTGTTGATACTGCAAGGAGACGTATTGTTTGAAAAGAAATGTAAGATGTTGTTTAATGGCTGATATATTTATGATCCACGTCACGTTTTCAGTTCCTCATGTTTGTCTAGAAGTCTTCTCCTCAGGGCTCTATAAATACAGAACTACGGCAGATATGTAATATTTAATGCAGCCGAACCATGTATTACAATGCCATCCTTTACTCCGAAAAAAGATTTGTTTCTCCGAATCGAAGGGGAAAAATACAAAAGCATTGCACACAATTTAAACCAATCAATGTTGTGTAATTAACAAGGATAATCTGGTGTTTTTTAGTCGATGAGTAGTGCAGATATCACTGTAAAATCAATCGACAGTAAGAGGAATACTTACTTCCGGGTGTACAATTCTCCGTTATCCAATGGGAATGAACGCTCACATTGCCTTTAAGGGCAGCCGACACAAACGAATGCCGTGCTTCCATGAGCGTCAAATCCCGCCGCAGATGGGAATACATTGCAATCAGTTGAAAGCTATTTGCGTCCCTTTATGAAGCTGAAGGAGCCTAGGAGCGTCACAACTGGACGCCATGGACACTGACCAAACGTTCGCTCCTGGACACTTACGGCCCCTACACATGGCGGCGTGCGTTGCCGCTTCAACGCTTCTGCCCATTCACTTTGAATGGGGTGACGTCACGATTCGCCGAACTGCATTGTGGGAGCAAAGCGTAGCTTCTCTCGCGGTGCTCGCTGCAAAAGTAGAGCAATGTTCTACTTTTGCCACCTCGACGGAGGCGTCAGCCAATCAAATCCCGCGTATGCAAATCTGACAGTACAAGCGCTAGCCAATCAAACCGTGTGTATGTTGGGGAGAGCCAGACCGCAGTTATTTCCCATATGTCAAAAAATGGAGGAGAAAATTATCGTGGCGATAGGGAATCACCGGTACTATATGACCAGTCCCTCTTTACATACAGGGATACAAACCGGAGGAGCCAGGCATGGCAGTGCCAGTGACAGTGGGTGAAACTGGTAGGTTTTCGTCTGTTTGGGGAGTTTATACAGGGATACAAACCGGAGGAGCCCGGCATGGGGGGATGGTGTCAGAGACAGTGGTAGGTTTTCGCCTGTTTGGGGAGTTTATATCCAGTGTACTTCGTTTGAATGGACAGCTAGCAAGCATAGACAGTATATTTAGCCAGCATGGATGTAGCATGAATGCTTTGCTTTGTATGTCCGGGGCGGGACATTCATGTGATTGGTTGTTGGTCGCGTTGCTCGCGTTGACTCCCCAAACTCAAGACACGCCCACCGCCAAGCGGCAACGCACGCCGCCGTGTGTAGGCTCCGTTAGGGAGTGCTGCTGAAGCCTCATACTATGACGGCATGTTCTGCAGGATAATTACATTTTCTCACATCAGATTCAGATAAGTAAACAACATCATCATGACTGGGGTGGATAATAACCAGGGGTGCACATAACTTTTTTGCCCTGGTTCTCAAAGGAGTACCTGGAGATGTTGCTTGGTGCGCATCCTTAAAATGAACAGGTTCAAACCCCACTGCAGTCAGCAGACACTTCACCCCGAATTGCTCCTGTGGTGATTGTCCACAGTATTGAGTATGTAAGTGGCTTTGGATAAAAGCGTCTAACAAGTAACATGTCATGTAATCATGGGGCGAACAAAACAGAGGGATAACTTCACACATTTATAATCATATGACCTTACATACTGTGTACACCTCTTCATATACTTTTTGTAGAAATATACATATTCAAATGAGCAGTGTTATAGTTAGCAGGTCAGCATAACTTTTCAAAGATCTTCACCCACACCAGTCAGGGAAATGTATTTGTGAGATACTGTGAAACGTTATTATTTCACCATTTGCAGCCAGGCATTTCCATCAAATATGTAATAATGTTGGATTCAGTGACATACACATGGCCCAAATTAATCACGCTAAATTCCAGTTACTCCTCCCCACAGTAGCTGTTATTCAGTCCCTTGTTGAAAATGTGTGAGAGACAATAAAAGTTGGAGTTCAATTATTTTTGTCCAGCCAGGCGGCAGGATGTGCAGTCAGTGTTTTTGTTTAGGCAGACATTTTTTAGAAGCCCAGAGAGACAAAACAATGTGTACAACGTCATTAGAGGGGAATATGGGATGGGTTGACCCTCTCACACAAACACATGGGCAACAATGTAGCACACTTGCACACGCACACACATAGGTGCACACACACACTCCACCATACATGTTGTGAAGTAACTACAGAACAAATACATGTTATCACCTAAACTTGGGCAAGTAACCCCCACACACATTAGTTCCCTGGACTTTTACCTTACAGAGTTATCATTAATGTTGGTGGATTTAAAACAGGAAGACACAAACACGAACGTGCGCACAGGCATATTGTGATACATTTCCTGCTCTGGTCTTTTCCACTTTACCTTGTGTGGTCTCTATATTTAGCTCAGTCCAGGGAAACCAACCAACACAGGCAGGAAAACTAAGTTGGGAAAGAATTGAAGGAAGTCTAGTGGTCATTTAGACAAACAAGTCAGACACTGGGATCAGCGCTGGCTGAACACACAGCAGTCCTACATGGCAGAGACAGACAAAGGGCTGTAGGATGATAGAGGGCCATCTGAAGAAGGAGTTAGGACATCGGAGAGCTATGCTGGGCTCAGCCTTTTGGATCCAGCTGGATTTGTGTTTTGATGTGGATTTGAGCAGACAAAAGGTGGATCTGTACATGAACATGTTTAAAAGAAGGATCCATGTGCTCTGCTGGTAGATCTTGGCTGGTGGAAGTCTCAGATGAGGTAAGGTGCTACATAGCTGTCTCAATGTTTTAATAAAAACCTGCTTCAAACTTAAAAAACAGTGGTCTCAAACTTAATTACTTTGGAAAAGTATATTAACGTTATCAGCTAAATGGGAATTGTAATGTACTCTTTTTGCATTTTGTGACCATGTTGTGCTGTTTTGTATAAACAATGATCATGTGGAGACTGTAACTCTCCCTTCTGTGACTTACTTTTTACTGTGTATTTGATTGAGTCTTGGGTATAGTTTTTGTCCTTGGTACAGTATTTCCAACTTGCTGTGTTATATGACATGTTACTTGTTAGACACTTTTATCCAAAGCGACTTACATACTCAGTACTGTGGGCAATCTCCACAGGAGCAATTTGGGGTGAAGTGTCTCAGGGACACAACGACATGCTGACTGCAGTGGGGTTTGAACCTGTGACCCCTGATCCCAACACCAACGCACTAGGCCACTGCGCCACACGCCTCCATGGCAGTATGTGCAGATTATTGTAAAACAGCCAGCAGAACAATGGAGTGAATTACATTACAGTACATTAGGTTTCACACACAATTACAAAATGTTTTTTATAACAATGAATTCATAATTGTATCTGTTGATAAAAAAGGTATATGATTACCCTGTATTATCTGGTACAACACATAGCATTATGCCTAAAGTTTACATCATTGGTTAGACCAGCATGAGAGCCTGTGAGTCAGACAGGACTCTTTACTCTGATCCTTAAACACGTTGTTGCTGTAGAAAAAAAATATATATAATTCGGTATAGCTGCCTTTCAGCATTAGGCGTTGTGTTTAATCTGTTAATAATTTTTATTTAGTAAGTAAACATGACAAAATAAATGCTATGTAAATGTTCAGTTTCTATGTAGTTGAGTGAGCTAGCATGGAGCATCTATTAATGACATTATTTATGTAGACATGTAACTGCAAACACAATCATCTTACAATGTGCCCTAACTGCTCCTCCTTGAGTACTATATGTCCTCTATGGTAGTGGAACACAGCCTTAGACAAATCATCTCAAAATGGGCGTTTAGACCGTGTAAGGTCAGTGTTGTAATTTGTGGCTCAATTGTTGCACTACTGAAATGTCCATGATATTAAACGTTCATGTGCAAGGTCTCTAGTGGTCTCAGAAATAGTTGTTATGAGTGAACTGAAGAAGCATATTGACATGAAAAGTGGGATTCCTGAAATACATTTGAACACATGTCTTTATTTATTGGGTGTAAATGGGTGTCTTTGGTGCATCTTCATCATTGGTAAACTAAGAGAAACAGAAACATTTGTTGTAGATTAACTACATTTATATAAGCTGTGAGCTCCAGTGACACTAGTGCCTTGTTGGACAACGTGTCCTCATCCAACTGAATGTCAAGTGGCTCTGTAAAGGGCATTTAAAGGGTACAGTACGCACCGCACTATAATTATAATGTGCAAATGAATATGTAAAATCTGACTAACGTTAGATATTAGCAAAAAGCATCTTAGTCGAAAGAATGATTCCATGCTCAGTTTATAACAGCAAAATATTATTTATGACAACTGTTTTCTAAGTATGGTAAAACTTGTCCACACCAATTTAAAAAACCCATACCTGGCTTTTATTTACGGCTTTGCATTCTTGTGTGTGCACAGCTGTGAGCATATCATAGTGACACAGCAGTGAGCTGAGTGAGCACTGAGCTGTCCCTGACTCCACTTGACTAATGCAGCTTTCACACCAGCGCTTTTCCCTTTCTAGCTCCGAGCTAGCTTCTGGTTCAGCTCCGGTTTCCCTTTTCTGCTCCCGCTCTGTTCACACCGCCCAGAGCCCGACTGGTGCTGCCGCTGCTGCGTCGTGACGTCACCGTTTACATCGCTGATTTGCTCCCCAACGGCGCTCACAACAACAACAACGGGGAACTCCGTCGGGTCGATGATCGTGTTGCTTTTAATCACACGAAGCCAGATTAAATTAAATAACGACTTCTCCAACCTTATGCTTTTCTCTAGAGTGCCGTGGTTCATTGTTTATTAATGTGTTTCAGCGGCATTTACCGACCGCTGCAGTGCTGCTCGTCCACCGGAGTTTATTCTCCCGTTAGCTCACGGCAGCAGCCGCTGTAAAGTCTACACCAGGGGCGGACTGGCCATCAAGACGAATCCCGATGGGCCGGTCGGACGATGTGGGCCGGCCGGTAACCGGCAAGGCTCGACATTAAATGGCCCGCTGGCCCGGAAGCACTATTTAGACACCCCGGGCCAGCATAACGTACTTTCCACTTGCCCGCTCGGACCACTAAAAATATTGCTTTAAAAAAATGGTCCTGTGGTATTGGTATTTTGACTAGCAATTTAGTTAAATTGTTTCGTTTATCAACGCTACAACATAGCGTTCCGTGAGTTGGTTGTCGTTGTTGGGTGAAAAACAAACAGCTGTTTGCTGCGGAGCGCAGCGCGAGCAGGCTCCCGTGAGCGGGAGCGCGCTCCTTCACTACAGACTATCGCCAAGGGCGCCGGAAGCGGGGGGGCCAGGGGGACATTGCCCCCCCCACTTTGCGGCCCTGCCCCACATTTTCGCAGCAGCGGATGCCGCGGACATCCCGTTTCAATAATTCCCCTCTACTCTAAAGTCGCATCTAAAAAGAACGCCATCTGATCTAGCTGTGTATATTTTGTTATTTTTGATTGTTATATTCAATCTCATTAGCTACAGGCATTTTTGAAGCTTGTAAAGGGAAGATGACAGCTCGCCTCTCACTCGCCACTCTGCTCTTCCACAGCGCCGCTCCCCCTCCCTCCGCTGACATTATGAATGTAAGAGTATAGTAATCATAGATAACACGGCAGGGTCCGTTACAGTTTGTTTTTATCTGATTTCAAATAAACAAAGTCTTGGCTTTCAGAATATTAAACTTGTTTCGGCAAATTCAGATGATAAATACAGCTTTGAAGCTTCGGCATAATTACAAGCGGAGAACGGAGTAACTTGACGTCACAGCAGGCATAACAACAGCCGGTGTTTCTCGTGAGAGTTTTCCCCGGGAAACAAATGCAAAAATACACAAACACACACACGTACACACACACACACACACACACACACACACACACACACACACACACACACACACACACACACACACACACACACACACACACACACACACACACACACACACACACTCGCGAGTTTCCCCCAGACCAGTAATCCAAACGAAAATATCTTCCCTCCGTATACTTTGATCATTTGCTCCGCTAATAATCAATCAGATCGATCCAGAGAAGAGGAAACTTTGAAGGCCTTTTTCTCAAAATGATGACTCGGTGACAGTCGTTATATAATGTCACATATTTTGCTTAATATAGTGCAAAAACAATCCTGATATCATTAGAAAAGGAGGAATCTCCTCTTTCCAACAGTGTATACAACTCAAAATGTGTCTTCGGATCAATGCGACTGATTTCGATAGAGCAGGTCACTTTGCATTAGGTAAAATACAGCAGGCAGACATAACAGGAAGAATATGTACATTTTAATCCAATCAAATAGGACATTGTCACACCATTCAAATGTATCCATGTACATTACAACCAATAACAAAGCTTTTGTTTATTTGTTACGTTGTTTACGTTATGTGTTAGCCTACGTTGTTCAGTGTGTGTCAGTCGTTAACCTAGATAAACTTGCAAACATGTCAGAAGAACCGGCGCATAAGAAAACAAAATACAGTCAAACTAAGCTGAAATTCAACAACTTGAATGTCACATCCCTGACATCCACAACTCCGGAGCCTGGTCCTTCAACCATAGAACCAGCGCAGCCAGATGAACCCCAGCAGCAGCTCTGCGGCCGCAGAGGCTGTCAAAACCGCCGCCGCCGGCATCGTTGAACCGAAACAGGCTGGTTCCGACTGCATGGAGGTTTGTTGTCGGGACATTGAGATGGGCAAATAAAAGCTTATTTGGGCAAAGAGAAGGTACTTCAATGCAGAATGGTACAAAAACAGAGAGTGGTTAATTATTTGCAAAACCACTAAACGAGCCTTCTGTGAAATATGCAGATGTGCTGCTGTCAAACGGCTTGTAACTTTCTCCAAATGTGGAGATGACAGCTTTGTAAATACCGAGTTAATTACATTACATTGCATTTAGCTGACGCTTTTGTCCAAAGCGACACTGACTGTGTGAACGTGAAAATGAATAGAATATCACCTCCCATCTTCAGAGCAATCTGACTATTATAACTATCATTATACTATGTTAAGAAAGCTTAATTAAATATCTGCCACAACATAAGTAACCGGATCAAAGTAACATTACGTAGCCTACAGTCCGCGGCACTGTGAGTGCAGACGTCGATGTGTCCCATTATCATTCATATCACATCATAATGTATCATATATTTCCTTATCTGAGTCAGCTGAGCCGTATCTAGCCGTGCAACACTCACAGTGTCACATACTGTATGCAGAAGTATTATTTTAAGCAACACATTAAGTTGAGGAAACACTCTCGAGTCAAATGTAATTAAAGTCAGATCGTCTTTTAGACGGGGCAGTGATATCATAAACCTGTTAATGTACGCATTCAAACACTTTTTCTTTTACCAGCTGTATTCACCTTGCAGGTAATAATGTAATAATAATAATAATAATACTATGTAATAATAATAATAATTCCTTACATTTATTATAGCGCTTTATCAATGACTCAAAGCGCTTTACATATACACACATTACACATATATGATACATGCAATGGTCAGATACTGTGGACAATACCCACAGGAGCAAGTTCAGGTGAAGTGTCTTGCCCAAGGACACACCGGCTTTACAGACGCAGCAGCGGCGGGTTTCACCCCTTGATCTGATGATCATTGCACAGCGCACTGCGCCACACCGTCCATCTTTTACAGGTACACATTAGTATTATACATGTACTGTGGACAATACCCACAGGAGCAAATCCGGGTGAAGTGTCTTGCCCAAGGACACAACGGCCTGACGCAGTGGCGGCAGGAGTGGGTTTCGAACTGGAGTTCCCCAGCACTCCCCCTTGATCTGATGATCGGATGCACAGACCACTGCGCCACCCGTATGTGGCTTTGATCCTGGATCAAGTGTTTAAGTCATGGATGTTTAAAGTTTAACTTCTTCATATTTGACTAATATTATAGTTGACTTTTCATTCAGGAAATATGACGCTGCGCTGTCAGTGCGCTTCTCCATGTTTGTGATTGGTCGAATGCTCCAGATACCACCCCTTTCATGTGAACGCGCACCAAACTAGATAGGACACGGCTGGCTTGAGCGAACGAGTTGATAGCCAGCGTTGTAGGACAGTTTAGCGAGAGCGGCTTTGTTTTGGATTAGGCCAACCGGATAACTCAAAACATATCCAGGATAGGTTGAACTAGATTCGTAGTATACCCCCCTGGTTAGTGTTGCCTGACTTTATAAAGTGTGTTTATAAGCACTACTGCTTGTAGGCAGGCATGACAGTCGACCCATGTTCAGGGGAGGTGGGTTTAGTTTCCTGCACGCCTCGACGTAAGAGAGACGTAAGCGACGCCACCTCTTAGCTCCGAAGCTCTTGCCTCTAGACCAGGGATGGGCAACTTTGATGGTGATGGGGGCCACATCATCGATGTACTGGCCACCAGGGGGCCGCAGATTCACTTGGAACACACACACACAAATTCCATGTGTTGTATGTAATTATTAACAAATATACTAAGTCTGACATCTTCATTGACATTTTACAATCAAAGGGAACATCCCCAAAAAATGGGAACATCCTCTAATAAGCTCACTAAACAAATATCAGTTCACAGACATTTTATTTCATTTTTACAAGTGGCATGTTTGTATTGAACAGGTTATTAAACAGTGGAATACAACTATTTTAAACTATTGGAAAGCACGGAAAATGTGTGTGTATTGAGATTAACCATTAAGATGACATACACATTAAGTCATGAACACTAACCCAGACATTAGTTGTCTAACTTGAACCTAAGACACTTGTAGCCAGTCTCTGCATTCCCCTTATTCCACAATAAGGGGAATGTCAACACAGACACCTGTCAGCCCGCACTCTGCTGTTCCTCAGCACCACTCCCCCTCCTCCCGCTGAAATTATGAATGAAAAGCGTAGTAATCATAGATAACACGGCAGGGTCCGTGACAGTTTGTTTTCATCTGATTTCAAATAAACAAAGTCTTGGTTTTATGAATATTAAACTTGTTTCGCCAAATTCAGATGATAAATACAACTTTTAAGCTTGTAAAGGCATAATTACAAGAGGCAACTTAACGTCACAGCAGGCATAACAACAGCCGGTGTTTCTTGTGAGGGTTTCCCCGGGAAACAAACACAATACACACAAATGCGTCACAGATTATTTTGCGGTATTTGAAATCATCTACGCAGCTCGCGACGTAACTAGGAGTCTAGTGGACGGTATCAGTACTACAAGTAAAACAAATCCTCCGCAAAAAGAGGAGGTGGGGGCCGCATGCGGCCCGCGAGCCACCATTTGCCCATCCCTGCTCTAGACCGACAATTTTTTGGAGCTGGAAGTGAACCGGATTCCGGAGCTAAGAGGCGGCGCCGCTGCGGTGTGAACAGGAAAATCCGGCACTTTTCAGGCTCCAGCTCCGAGCCGGAGCTGAAAACGCGTTGGTGTGAAAGGGGCAAAACTGTCGCTTTCTGCAAAAGCTTAACATCAATTTATAAGTCGCTAACACACACATATATTTTTTAATAATAAAGTCTGGTTTTATAGCCTACTGCTTAGCACTGTTAAGCAGTTATAACCCAATGTACACACTCTGCTCAGCACCAAACAACCTACAGCAGGTTGGCTGGTGATCGTAGTGCAGTATTTGCCTGATACAGTGCCAGATGTGTTTCTCATGAGTATTTGGAAACCAAAACTACGGTGGCCTTCAGGTAGAAATTCATTACAATGACTAAAGATTTGCTGCAGTTTCAAAAACGGTGCAAATATAAAAACACGAATGTGCTACAACACATGCAAGTGAAGAAAACATCTTCACCAACTTGGCAACACATGCGCATTATTTACTAAAGGCACTGCATAAGCAAAATGCTGAAGATACAAAATGCTGCAGAGCCTGAAGGTCAAAATACAACGAGAACTGTTTCTAGAGGACCCTAAAAAGTGGGACTGGAGCGCTTGTTGACGTTCAGGGGTTATAAAGCAAGCCAACTGTCACTGGAAATGTAAAATATAGCTTTTATTGGCTTATTTTAACAATGTGAGCAAACTATTCCTTCCCATATTATTGCAGATCTGCTGTAAACTAGCTACTGTAGCTAACAAAGCTAACCTAGTCATTAAAATATACTGACAAAACACTTACAGTTATAAAAACAGACTAACTCTGCCAACAGAGACAGTTGGCCAATTTTATAATCCCCGAACGTCAACAAGCGCTCCTTCCCCAGCTGAGTCGTCACTTTTTAGTGTCCCCTGGTGTCCGTTGTGTTTTGAGTTTCTTGCATCGCTTTGTATTTGCAGTGTTTCCTTTATGCAGCCCTTTTAGTAAATGCTGCGCATGATTCACCAGCTGATGAATGTTTTCTAAATGCTGCATGTGTTTTTAATTTTGTCATGATGTTTCTTCATTTGCATTGGTTTTGGCCCATTTGTGTCCGTTCTGAAGCGCGTGTGCACCTGTTGGCCACCGTACGGCAGAGCTAGAAGGAGAAAGAATATTGGATTCTAACACATTTCGTTGAAAAAAACACCTGCTCTTTATCAATTCTAATGTTGCTACATGTCTGCTGACAGGGGACCATTTATGCAAAAAAGGAATATTTTCAGTTTACATCTTGCCCACTTGAAATATTCTTCAGTTTATTTTGCTTGATCATTAGTTGGTTGTATAAACCAGACTTACAAACCACATTTAAGATATGTACTATGTGATAACAGCTGTGAACACATACATACACACACACACACACACACCACACACACACACACACACACACACACACACACACACACACACACACACACACACCACACACACACACACACACACACACACACACACACACACACACACACACATTACTCATACATAGACTTAGAGGCCATCTGCTGAGCCAAGGTCGCTGTAACATCTGTCTCCAGCTGCAGACCGCACATGACTCCAACATGTCTAGTCTGCTCTCATATTCATCTCCATTCCTAAAGTGCTCCTGTTAAATGTGAATTCACACCCACCTTGCGAGCAACACAGTTCTAGAATGGTCTCCTTTAAACAGCTAGAATACAATCTGATATACAGTTAAAACCTGCCTTGGGTTTAGGTTACAATAACAAGCATACCCAGGTGAACACTTTTGATCTGGTACAATTGAAGTAATAATATAATTTACTCAAGTGTTATAAATAATACAAAAACTGTGCAAATGCCTTTTCCCGAACATAAACTGGTATTAATAAATAAAGAATGTGCAAGCATACCTCAGACCAGCATACTGAAATAAGTGTGTTCGATATGAGGAGATAAATAATTTGAGCGCAAGGTAATCTTTTCTAAATGTGGGTTTGCCTGTTACACTAATTGTGTGTTATTATTTTAGCAGGTTGCAAAGCGTTTTGTAAAATATCAATCAAAGACGCAAATAATCCTCCTTCTGACGTTCCAGCAGCTTTATAAGGATATTATTTTTTAATATTTACAACATGTTCCTCTACCCCAAAAGAGAGAAAGACACACAGATAAAACACACTGCCTTTAATGTGACTTTACCATGTGGGTGTGGGGTTCAGGATGTGAACATCTGTAAGCAGAGTTAGGAGGGTTACCTTATAAATGCAAAACAAGTTAAATCAGTTACTCATCTAAGTATCACAATACAAAAGTAATGTAACCTGATTACTTTCTGTTACTTTTGGATTACTTCAATATTACATTCACTGCCAATTAACAAGAGCAAATAAATATCAATACAATGTTTTTTATTTAAGTGTATTATGTAAGACAGCAAATCAATGTGACCTTAGATAAGAAGGAACAATTTAGTAGTACAAATGTGTCCTCTTAAATTATAGGCTAGCACTACAGGATATTATAGTTTGCTAATCCTGTTTTAGGTATACACATAAATGAAACTTTTGGTTAACTAAATCAGGTTTTTACCTACTGCATTTAAATAAAAATATTTAAAATAAAGAAGGATGAAAGTGGACTAAATTAAAACCAAAAAGAAAATCCAGGCAGTGCATCGACCTCTAATATTTTGATCTTTATTTTAAAGTGATTACGTAATCCGTCACATGTAATGTTCTCATAACCAGTGTGTGTGTGTGTGTGTGTGTGTGTGTGTGTGTGTGTGTGTGTGTGTGTGTGTGTGTGTGTGTGTGTGTGTGTGTGTGTGTGTGTGTGTGTGTGTGTGTGTGTGCGGGGTCACATGCTGCTGCTCCAGGCTGCTGTGTTTACCAACATGAGGAGGCGGAGGTCAGCGTAGTGTAGCTCCACCATGGGAGCCTCTGACAGCAGCAGCAGAAACACACTGCTCTGCAGCCAGGATGCTGTCACGCTGCTGTACGGGGGGTAAGATCTGAAATATAGATTTATAACAGCTACTTTCTGTGACAGCTAGAACGTTTATGGGCTTGTTGCCTTTCAAGAATATTGGACCAAATGACAGTTTACAGTTTAGGCAAGTAGTTCTCTGCTCAGCTTTAGTACTTTGACTGTCTTGTGTAGTTTAGGCTGTCAGTGATGGGCTGAAGCAGTGTGTGTGTGTGTGTGTGTGTGTGTGTGTGTGTGTGTGTGTGTGTGTGTGTGTGTGTGTGTGTGTGTGTGTGTGTGTGTGTGTGGGGGGGGGGGGGGTGTGTGTGTATGTGTGTGTGCGTGTGTGTGTGTGTGTGTATGTGTGTGGGGTGTGTGTGTGTGTGTGTGTGGGGGGGTGGGTGTGTGTGTGTGTGTGGGGGGTGGGTGTGTGTGTGTGTGTGTGTGTGTGTGTGTCTGTGTGTGGTGAGTGTGTGTGTGTGTGATGTGTGTGTGTGTGTGTGTGTGTGTGTGTGTGTGTTGTGTGTGTGTGTGTGTGTGTGTGTGTGTGTGTGTGTGTGTGTGTGTGTGGTGAGAAGAACAAGTTGGCATTCCCGTTGTGTAGCATTGCTGGATTGGTATTTTGTGAAAGTTAAACATATGTTAATATGTGGCAGGGCTTTGAAGAGCATTGTACTTCATGTCTGTGCAGGTGTGCACCTTTGTATTTTATATATTGTCTGAATGGATGTCTGTGTATGCACCTACTAGCAGTCTATGTCACTGGACTACGACTAAAACACACAATGACGCATCGCAAACCAGAGGCAGAGACACAGTGACCCATTGTGGAGGCAGAAAAGCACAAGTCATGCTAAAGGGCACAGCTGACTGTAACATGCACAGCCGGGCTGTGAAATCAAACGGAGGAAAAACATAAGAATGTGTCAGTGTGTGTATCCCGTAGCAATTGACATATAACTCATTCATGTTTTACGCAGTTTGGAAGCAGCGTGATTTCCACACAGACAAAGTGAAGGGAAACCTTTCAAAGGTTCAGAATGGCCTGCTTGTTGTTTGGGAGGCGGCGACAGGTCACGCTGTCAGAAGCACGTGAAGCAGATTTGCATGCTCAGTTTTATTTATGCATCTCCTTTAATATTTGATTTATGCTTTGACTTAAACAGTGGCAGCACAGTTCAATCAAACTCAATTCCGAGGACTCAGATGTAATGACAAGTTCAACACCATGACATGGTATCGGGTCAAGGTCAAAAGGCAAAAATGAGTCTCTGCCAAGGTCAAGCTTGAACAAGTCAGTTATTCACCCAAGATTTGGTGCTAATGTGTGATAGGAACAGTCAAGCATCACTGCTGTAGTCTTTTGTGAAATGATGGAATATAGTCTGGCTGGGGGGCTTTCTGTGATGAAGTGTCTGTGTGGGTTTCCTCCAAGGACTCTAGTTCTCTCCCACACACAAAAGACAGGCGGGCTCTGAATATTCAAATACCTGTATGTGCATTTTAGTGTTTGCCTGTGATTCACACTGTAGGCTCTGCAGTAAAGCAAAATCAAACAGGTATCAGTTAATATATCCTTGTTGTGCGAAAATGATCACATTATGCATGTCATTTTGTTTTAGTGGATGTGTTATTTTGCATCCTGTTCTCCACTGTCCATGGTAATCGTAGCACTATTAACACAGCACTATTCCAGGGTAGATGTCACAGTAGGAAACTGTAAGTGATGTCTAATGGCTACTGCCATAGGAAGAGCAGGAAGAGCTTATTAAGATACTCTGGTCATGTGCATAATGGAATATTGACTTCTAAATGAGGTTTAAGACGTTCATCACTCCAGAGAAATCTCAATACATCTGTCATGCTCTTCTATGGGAATCTGCAATAAGGCTTCTATCCTATCTATGCTCTCTGTCTGAACATCAACACTGAGTGAGATTCAGATGAGGGCCGTCCTTACGCTTTCAGCTAATGCTTGACAGCCTGCAGCATGTGAGGAAGCATCACACACTTAGGGTTCACAATCCTCTCAAATTATTTAAACTTTGACCATGAATGCCAATGATCTTGTAAAGTGAAACCAATTAGAAGACAGCTATGACACAGGACAGGCTAGCATCATAGGTAACCATAGAAACAAAACAAACTAGCTGTTTTCACCGAAAGGCCCTACACACATTCTCGCAGTGAGCGAGAGCTTTATCATGGGAAGGCAGCTTCAGTGCCAGATCTTCATTTTGAAACAGCCAATGAGGAGACTCAAACACTCTTTGACAGTTTTCTGCATTACTAGAGTTTTTTTATTTGAATTTGATGCTGTCAGGCAGAAATATTAGCTTTGCTATCAAACCTCATGGTGCAGGTCTGACTTTACGGATGGGTTTTTCCAGTTGCACTTGAAATGTATCTCTCAGTAGGATTGGAGATTAAGCTAACATGGCCTTCCTTTCAATCACAGGTTAGAAATTATGGAAGAGATACCCAATCTCATAAAAAAGTTTTTTATGAACACAAGGAAAGCATATTATGCACATTTGTTTTCCTCCACTGTGCCAACATTAACTCCTGGCCCAGTCAGATGCACATTTGACTTGACCAGAATGCTGTGGGTCTGTAAATAGACGCTGCATGTTGTGCCACTGACAGATGGGTCTTGAAGTGCTTGAGTCTCTCAACAACTCCTGTTATTGTGCAATGTGTAATGAACACATAACCTCTAGCCCCTTGTGACCCTGCACAGGATAAGCAGGTGTTAATAATGGAGACATGGAAAGTCTATTTGGAGCTGTCTCCATGCTCTTGAAAACGGAATTCCAGTCATTTAGATGACGTTTAACAGGAAGCAGTCACCTTTATGTGTCAAATGCTTAAAGGGGCGCTTTCTGCTGTTTCCCTTTCCTGTTCTATAGGTTTGTGTGCATGTAAATGGTCTGCAAAGGCTCAAATCCCTGTGTTTACTCCCACTTGAAATGCCTCTATTGGACTCATCTGTTTACTCCTGTGCACTAGTGACATCACTATGTAACACTCAAGTTCCTATTGGCTAGTGCTCCATCACATTGTACATGATAGGCTAAGGGGCGGGACATCTCTAAGTGACAATCACAACAGAGCTGGCCAGCTAACCAATCAGAGCAGACTGGGCTCTGGTTTCAGACAGAGGGTGAAAAGACGTGCTGCAGTACAGGCAGTATGAGAACAATAAAGAGCTTTTTGAACATTAAAGCATGGAGACATGTTCCAGGAAAGGGACAAAACACAATTATGAACCTGAAAATTAGGATCATAGACATGTTTCATTATTTTTTGCTAGGAGGGCCTTCTTTGCTTATTGGTATCTGACCTTTTGTAATCTATTTTACAGTAGTCTTTTAACACTGAATGATCACATTATGTTCAGAGAGTATTCAGCAAAGCATTACTCTGGTGTCAGGACAAAGGACATGCCTTAGAGATCAGCTGTCTGACAGTAACGACATGGTGATTGCCAATGGCTGCTATGTACCTGTATTCAGCATTAAAGTGATTTTATGGATTTCGATGGAATTGTTCTCAAGCAAGCCAAGCTGCTTTTGTTTTGAAAAGGTGCACTGGTCATGCTTTTGCTTTTGTAGTGTTGATCCTACAACAAATGACCACAGACTCTGCAGGTCTTTTCTGCTGGAGCACTTCCATTGTCTTACAGATCATTTTTTTGGTTTCATGGCACGGATGGACAGTGTTTCCATGATGTTGATTTTTGAAGATGCAGCTGTGCCTAGAGAATTCAACATAGTTTTTGTTGCTGCTGCTGATGAAAATTCAAAAAATGCTCTACAGAAATGACCTTGTTTTTTTGTTAGTTTTTTTTTGTTCTAATGTAGCACAGGCACAAATGAACTACTTGTTGTGTAATTGTGTTATGAAAACTGACAATAATTAAAACTGGAACTGTTTTGGTTAACTTTCACTGTTTGGAAAAAGCTCTAACAAACTCCTAAACACCGTCCAGTAACTAACAGCACATAGACAGTTAGTGATCACAGTGTAGCATTTAGCAGCTAAAGAACCACACATTTCTCCTTAGCAGCTGGTCATAGAGAGTAGGTAGGTACAGCTTTCATTCATAAGCAGGCAAGCAGAACAACTCCAAATAACATGTTATTCTGTTAGCGCTGGAAGTATAAATGAGCAACTGTATGCGACATGTTTAAAAATCCCCCCAAAACATTATAGAGCAAGAATCTCTACTAACTAGGCCTACAAAAGAGGGCAACAGAAGATAAGTCTTATAAATATATAAAACAGCTACTTAACAGGTGTTAACTCAACAAACCGACCTGCCACATTTTACAAAACAAGGGACATATATAGTGGTTTGACCAAATCGAATAGAAAACAAGGGGTAATTGAGATTAACAGAATACAAAAGGAAACTGAAAAAACCCAAATCCCCCCTTTGACATGGAAGCATGTGGTTTGTCCCAATTTTACCCAATTGGGACAAACCACATGCTTCCAGTATTTATCAGCTCATTACACACTGAGACATAAACAAGGTCCAAACCACCGGAGCTCCCACAATGCAATGCTAATCCTCATTCAACTGCCTGGATAATGTGGTTGGTTGCTGATATAAATATCCCAAGCAGGAAAACAAACCACAGGATAAAATCAAGTGTAAGACGTCTTACTATATATATACTACTCTGTACCATCACTGTCATTGATGTCTCATTAAAAACTTGTATTTTTCAAAGAGCTGCATTTTGCATTCGTAGACAGAAATATTATCTGTAGCTGAAACCTGCTGCCTGCTCTGATCTATATACTCTTCAACCTTAAAGGTCCCATGTCATGCTTTTCCGGTTATTACCCGTCCCCTTGTGTGTTATGAAGGTTTTTATGCATGTAAACGGTCTGCAGAGTCACAAACCCTGAAAGTACACCCTGTAGCAATTAAACATCTAAAAGACCTGTCTATGCTGCCCCAGAATGCCTTGTTGGAGATTTCTCTTTTTCTTCCTTGTACTAAGTGACGTAACGACGACCCAAATGGACCCATTGGTCCAAATGGACCAATCCGTGGAGCTCCTCACACACACACACACTCGCGCGCTAGTGGAGCCTCGCAGCGCGGTGAAACTGTGGCTTACGGCCCGTCCACACAGCGGCGTGCGTTGCCGCTTGTCGGCGGGCATGTCTGAAGCTAGACCAACAACCAATCACCTGAATCTCCCGCCCCGGACACAAAAGCAGCAGTTTGATTGGCTAGAGCTTGTACTGGCATATGATTCGATTGGCTGACGCTTCCGTCAAAGCTTCAAAAGTTGAACATTGCTCAACTTTTGCAGCGAGTAACGCGAGCAAAGCTACGCTTCACTCCCACAATGCAGTTCGGCGAAGCGTGACGTCACCCCATTCAAAGTGAATGGGCTGAAGCGTTGAAGCTTTAACGCACGCCGCTGTGTGGACGGGCAGTTACACTGTAGGTGCGCCGCGTTTGGGGGTGCGGGGGGGGATGCGGGTGCTAGTGGAGCCTCCACTAGCCCACTCCCCCCCTTCCCGCGTCCATTCGCGATGTCTCGCTCTCTCGCAGCAAGCAGGAAACCACACCAGTAAGCCAGCTCACACTGTCAGCTCCTCGCAGCAGCGAGCTGACCAATCAGAGCACACTGGGCTCACAGGGAGGGGGGTGCAGGAGCTCCAACAAGGCGTTTAGGACAGAGAGTGAAATTCAGTGAATACACATACTATACCAACACACTCTCACTCCCTAAGCGTCCAGGAGTGACGCTTGGTCAGGGTCCCGTGGCGTCCAGTTGTGACGCGCCGAGGCTCCTTCAGCTTCATAAACGGACGCAAAGAGCTTTCAACTGATTGCAATGTATTCCCATTGGCGGCGGTATTTGACGCTTACGGCCCGTCCACACAGCGGCGTGCGTTGAAGCTTCCAACGCTTCTGCCCATTCACTTTGAATGGGGTGACATCACTTTTAGCCGAACTGCATTTTGGGAAGCGACGTGGAGCGTTGCTGGCGTTGCTCGCTTCAAAAGTTGAGCAATGTTCAACTTTTGACGCCTCGGCAGAAGCGTCAGCCAATCGAATCATATGCCAGTACAAGCTCTAGCCAATCAAACTGCTGCTTGTGTGTCAGGGGCGGGAGATTCATGTGATTGGTTGTTGGTCGAGTGTCAGACACGCCCGCCGGCAAGCGTCAATGCACGCCGCTGTGTGGACGGGCCGTTAGAGAAGCACCGCATCCATTTATGTCGGCAGCTCTTAGAGGCAATGTGAGCGTCCATTCCCCATTGGATAACGGAGAATTGTACACCCGGAAGTAAGTATTCTCCTTACTGTCGATTGATTTGACAGTGATATCTCCACTACTCATCAACTCAAAAACACCAGATTACCTTTGTTAATTAAACAACATTGATAGGTTTAAATGCTTGTACAATGTACAATGCTTTTGTGTTTTTCCCCTTCAATTCTGAGAAACAACTTGTTTTCTCTGAAATGTGGAGCACCAAAGAGACTACACTACCCACAATCCCCAGCTATTGTTGTGACAACGCCTGTCCGCTTTGCGACAAACCTCGTGATTAATCTTCAAGCTCTGGGATTGGATGTTGGAGTGGCAGTGCGCCAAGTTTACGCCGAGCGTCAAGCTCTTTGAAATGGAACGAAACCATGGCAGACTATTCAAAACTGGACTCGAACGCCCCCCGAGAACTACACATGCTGGCTATTGTGTTTCGCAACATGTTCTCTATGGCACGTCTCTACTGGGAATTGTAGTTTTAAAATACGTTTTCGTTTTTCCCACAATTAGAAGTTGACAGTATTAAACTGTGTACAGCCCTGGAGGTTTAGGCGATAGGAAACAAATTGGTGTGTACAAATTTAAAACATGTAATTACTAAATGGGTGAAAATCGCTTGTATCCATAATGGGCAGCATTAATACACTGAACAAAAATATAAATGCAACACTTTTGTTTTTGCTCCCATTTTTCATGAGATGAACTCAAAGATCTAAAACATTTTCTATATACACAAAATAACCATTTCTCTCAAATATTGTTCACAAATCTGAAAAAATCTGTGATAGTGAGCACTTCTCCTTTGCCGAGATAATCCATCCCACCTCACAGGTGTAGCATATCAAGATGCTGATTAGACAGCATGATTATTGCACAGGTGTGCCTTAGGCTGGCAACAATAAAAGGCCACTCTAAAAATGTTCAGTTTTATCACACAGCACAATGCCACAGATGTCACAAGTTTTGAGGGAGCGTGCAATTGGCATGCTGATAGCAGGAATGTCCACCATGAGTTCATCTCATGAAAAATTGAGATGCAAAAACAAAAGTGTTGCATTTATATTTTTGTTCAGTGTATATTCAAAGAAAATCAGTCATACTGTATCTTTAAAAACGTGCTTTGCGGCTAAAACATCCAATCAGCGAGCTGAGGATCTTTCCTACGTCTGTTTCCGGTATTGTTCCTGTAATGAGAGTTCACATTTGTGCTACATTGAAGGGTGGAATTGACTACACATCTTCAGAAACATAATTTGCTTCAGATATAACTCATAGCAAATAAAGTATAAAAATATAAGTAATAAAAAGATAAAACACTGGCATGTAATTTACGTTAGAATAAATAGAATGGTTTTGAATAATAGATGAGAGTAAAATCTACGTCACTTTTTTTGTATGAATTTATGTTTCATCCAATCACAGAGCTTGTTGACTTATCACGAGGTTTGTCAAAGCAGACAGGCGTGGTCACACCAATAGCTGGGGATTGTGGGTAGTGTAGTCTCTTTGGCGCTCCACATTTCAGAGAAAACAAGTTGTTTCTCAGAATTGAAGGGGAAAAACACAAAAGCATTGTACACAATTTAAAACTATCAATGTCGTTTAATTAACCCTCTGGAGTCTAACGGTATTTTCTCGATTTTTAGATGTTTTCTTAAATCACCTTTTAAATGTATTTCTTCTAACATGGCACCCCATGTGTTACATATCAAAATGTTCAGGACAATCTCTGGTCTTGCTATATATGCAAATTACTCACCTTAGAGCACTAAAATTTGACATCGGATTTTCGGAAAATCTTCAAAACTCTTGTGAAAACACAAAATTACTCATGTGATCGAATTGTTTTGGTGTTTTAGATTTGGTTACCAAAGTCTTAGGATCACAAAAGCAGTGAAATATTTGAATTAGACTGTATTTAAATGTGTTATTCATGTCCAAAATCAAATAAATTAAATTTGAATTTTGAGTAAAACAGGTGTTTATCACTCTACTTTCACCACAGCAGGGACTGAGATACATTAGGACTGAATAATGACTTCATATTACATACCAAGGTTCATGTGATGTGTACAAATACAAATTGAGCATTCAAACTTTTTTTTTCAACCAACAACTTATTATATAAATATGTTTTTTTCAACCAACTATTTATATAAATATAAGAAACTGGAAAATCTCACTATTTACAATATTGAACATCAGAACTTTCAACCAACTATTCATTATAAATGTCAAGACAGTGTCAAGGTCTTTGTCTGTCTTCCAAGACAGTGGGTCTGGCTGCTGTGAAGAGGTACAAGTGCTATTCGAGACCTCCTTGCTGGCTGGGTTGAAGGTGATGGCTGAGCCTTTGTGCTGAGGTGTATCTTGACCTGGTGGCAGCCGCAGATGGAGGTGGAGGCAGCTGTAGTGATGCTGGTCTGCTGGTCCTTGGCGGTGATGGCTCTGGTGAAGGCCCTTGAGCCACAGTAGATCTTGACCTGGGGGCCGGCACAGATGGATGTTCTGGCTGCTGGATGAACGCCGCCTGTGGGCCACTATAGGCCCAGACAGCTGTGAAACATCTCTGTAAAACAAATTAAAATGTAGGACAATAATTACAACTAATTGCATTGAAATACATTTCAAGTAAAATGTTGCTCAAGCACAAATAACAATACACACATAAAAAGAAAGTTTGGGAGGTTGGACAGGAGTCTCTCTCTCTCTCTCTCTCTCTCTCTCTCTCTCTCTCTCTCTCTCTCTCTCTCTCTCTCTCTCTCTCTCTCTCACATACACACACACACACAGGTATTTCCAGTTACTTTACATTCAATATAAAATCACAGACACACATATACATAGGCTACATCTGATTACAAAGTCTCATCTGTACTGGACGGTATGATAAAATAATCGATGGCAAAACAATGTCCACTGGTAAATGGGCTCCCGTTGTGGGACGAATACAATGATTAATTTAATCATCTACACATGTAAATCTCACTTTTACACACCAAATAAACGTTAACACAGAGTAAACGTTTGCTAATGGAGAGTCTATTTTGGTCCCCAAAGAAAAAGTTCATCTATCGATAAGCAATATATATCAATACAACCTATTGTTCATTTGCGGCGGTATTCCCACACATTGCCCAGTAACACTATTACTGTAATATTTACACCTTACCCATGTCCAAATGGATCCTTTCTTCTTCTTCGTTCTTCTTGCTTCTTCTCTTTTCTTCTCTTCTTCTTCTTCTTCTTCTTCTTCTTCTTCTCTTCTTCTTTCTTCTTCTTCTTCTTCTTCTTCTTCTCTTCT
>NW_022989799.1:547333-754833 GCF_902827175.1 Gymnodraco acuticeps
AGAGAGAGAGAGAGAGCCCTGGGAGGCGCCAAAGAGCTTCAGGGGAGGCGCAGCATGAAAACAAAATTACGAGAAAAAGATTAATAAAGTGTCACTTGCACACTTTTGGCTGGCGAGTTCCCCCACCTGGCCAAAAAGGCTGTAAAAGTGCTCATTCCCTTCACCTCCACCTACCTTTGTGAGTGCGGGTTTTCCGCATTGACTGTGATAAAAAGCAAGTGCCGGTCAAGCTGCAGCCAGAGGATGATCTACGTTTATTCCTGTCTACATTGCATCCCCGCCAGAGTCCTGCACGGTTCTGATTTTCAAGACCCGCTCCCGCCCTGTGTACTATGTAAATGTAGTCTTTTAAAAAACCAAAACATTTACTGACTTTTTTAGGATAGCTTCAAGTAATGTTGTAAAATTACAACCGGGGGCCTTGCAGGGTTAAGGGCTATTGTTTATTGTTATTTACTTTAAGATGTTTATTCTTAACCTATCATTTAATTTAAAAACTATTATTTAAATGATGTGTGTGTGTCTCTATATTCCTGATGATACACTGAGAGAATGAGCTCATAGGGCTGCTGATCACCATAAGCTAAACAGTCTGTATATTGCACTACATTTGTATAATGTAAGCTTCGTTGCCTGTGGGAATAAGAAAAAAATAGTTAGATATACTGGATATTATTTGATCTACACTAGCTTAATCCCAAATAATGTAGGTGCCTTAAATAACCCCTTATTTTCTAGTGAGATGTCTTTTTATGTTCATATAATAGTGATTTCAATGCCACCCCAAAATGATCACTGGTTCCATCCTGGCCACCCCACTGAAAATGTCCTGGCTCCGCTACTGCCTGAATGGAAGAGCTCTGGGATCCATGTGCCATTCTTCAGTGAACGACCCACTCTCCCTCCTGAGACAAAGCCCTCCCATTCCCACTCATTCCCTGCACTACTGTCAATGGTGCTTTCCAGCTATCTGAACATGTAACTGGACTTTTAACCAGAACTGTTACTGTACCAGAACATGCAATGTTTTAAAATGTGTAACCTGTTCTTTTAACTACCTTGCTATGAGCTTATGTACCCATAATCAGTGGTGACTGGTCATTAGGGGCAGGTGGGGCACAGTTTCAGCAGAAAGTAATTCAAATAATAATTCCAAATAAATGCTAAAAAAATATATATATATTTTAAGATCATGTTTAATCATCTGATTCGCCCCGATTCTGTTTTCCAGGTCTCAGGCTCGAAAATGACATTCCCAGAACAAATGACCATAACTTCACTTCTAAAAGGGATAAATTAATGAAAAAAAATCTCAAAGCAAGGTTACACCTGTGAGTTGGATGTAGAAGAGTCAGAATCAATATAGACTTTTTTTATTTTAAAGTAAATTCAGATTGAAATGATTGTGTCCGTCCAAAAAAAACATTACTTATAGTGAAAACCACCCTTGAATGATGGGATAGTAGACTAAAAGCTTTAGGAATCCAAACTATAACATATAATAAGTACCCTGTATCAAGATTGACGCAAAACAAGTGAAATTTGAGAGATTTAGCCAAAGAAAACCACTTCTGGGGTCATTTGGGTGGATTTGACCTATCTCTGGCCCCCCTTGGTTGATTTTGATGATTGACATCTCTTTTTAACCGTTAGAGCCAATGGAATCGATGGGAAGTTCCACATACACACACACACGTTACCAAATAAGGAGTGAGAGTGCCGCTAGTCAGAATAACCAAAACAGGAAGCTGTCATACACTCTGGAAGCTATCATTAGCAGCTAATATGAAAACTCCGTTTCTGACATAAAAATGAAATTATGGATTATCAATACTTTTTTCAAAGTGACAGACACATTGGATTAACCTATGGATTAACCTTCAGCCACGTTTTTCTCGTTTTAATGCCATTAAACACAATTTTTTATCAGAATAACAGCTAAGGTGAGCATATCTCCGTTTTTTGCTACCTAAAGCTACATTGTGTGTTGTCTGGTTTTGCTTCCCGTGTCGCGTGTTCTGATCGCTCAGTGATGATACTTATATTTCTAGAATCTGTGGAATCTCAGCTTGCTAGCAAAGCTTGTTTGTGTCCGATAAGTATATCGATCCATTTATACCTAGAGTTCTGTGCTAAGTGCGTTAGCATTTTCCCGCTCAGGGCTCATTTAGACGCTTCTTGTGAGACTTGTGTTTTGCTTCTGTAAAAATTGTTCATATCGTCAGTTAGCTTAGTTTCCCGTTACGTGAGTATGACACATTCATAGTTTATTAAATTTGAAGAAGCCCTGAGACACAGTTTCGTGAAAAAAAGCCTGTTAAGCTTAACTGCTTTTTTTTCAATATTGTTGATAAATCCTTATAGCCTATGCCCGGTGTTGCAGTATAACTTGAGTCATGACAACTGGCGACATTCTATTATTTTCAATATTGCAAACTTGAATAAATCATTTAAATTATATATTTGTGTCCGACTTTCTTAATGTGATGTATAGTAGCTCTGATAGCTGTCCATACCTTCAGACAGCCTAAAAGTAAAACACAAGTTGTTTATTCACAGCCTGAACGCTCATCGAGATGACTGGATCACTCATGACAAGTTGTGATCAGCTCCGATTAAATTGTGATATAAATGCTGTAGCTATTCTCCAGGGAGCACGTTTTTTTAATGAAATACCTGTATCCCTCTCATCACAACAAGACTCTACACTGTGCAGGAAAAATAATTACATACATGAAAATAACCTTGATGCATGGGAATGAAACACACAAACTATCTTCCGTGGCTATAGTGATGTGTCACAGTAACGGTAAACTACAGAAAAGTAAGTCCAGCGGGGCACACGTTCCATCCATCCATCCATCTTCTCCCGCTTATCCGTGGTCGGGTCGCGGGGGTAGCAGTTCCAGCAGAGAGCCCCAAACTTTCTTTTCCCTGGCGACATCAACCAGCTCTGACTGGGGGATCCCAAGGCGCTCCCAGGCCAGCGAAGAGATATAATCCCTCCACCTGGTCCTAGGTCTACCCCTTGGTCTCTTCCCAGCTGGACGTGCCTGGAACACCTCCCTAGGGAGGCGCCCAGGTGGAATCCTAACTAGGTGCCCGAACCACCTCAACTGGCTCCTTTCGACGCGAAGGAGGAGCGGCTCAACTCCGAGTCCCCTCCCTGATGACCGAACTTCTCACCTTATCCCTAAGGGAGACACCAGCCACCCTGCGGAGAAAACCCATCTCGGCCGCTTGTATCCGCGATCTCGTTCTTTCGGTCATGACCCATCCTTCATGACCATAGGTGACACGTTGAATACATATAATACAGTAGTTCTATTATGCCTTTAAGCCTATATGTTTAACCCATAAGAAGCCGGACCCATTTCTACTTTTGGGGAAATTAAGGGGAACGTCATTTAGACTAAATAGACCACCTAGAACATATTTCTGACAAGTAACCCCCCCTAGTGTCAAATATCTGAAATGTGACATATGTGTCACATTGGGCTTTAATGGTAAAGTAACTCTTATTTATAACTTCATTAACGAGGATGATTTTGTGGTTTACATTTGTTTGAACATACTTTGAATTGAATAATAAATAATATGTTAACTAAATATAATTGAATCAGCTAAATTAACTGAGCAGATCATAATCATATTTGTAATTGTGCATATATGTCACTCCGGGTTTACTGTGAATGTTTAGGGTTAATGTCCCAATGTGACATCAGTGTCACAGCAATATTTATGGCATTTGTTTCATATCAATTTCATCAATAAATGTTTCTACAACAGGTTATATGTAATCAGAATCAGAAAAGAGCCGAAGACAGCTTAATGTTTAACAAATGACATGTCATGTAAGCATTTTTATTCTTAAATGGCTTGAATGTTAACTTTAGCAACAAAAAAACCTTTCCAAATGTAGCTAGTTCTGTCACATGTGTTAGCCTGGCACATGGACATCTTGGACATGTTGTTATGGGAACACAAAAGCAAATGACAAGGACCATAACCCACCAGACTGTTCAGTGTGTGTCACTTAGGGACTTCATGAGATAAAAAAGGCTAAAGCTGTATAAGGAACTTTCCAGAACATTTAAAGTTCATGTGACACCTGTGTCTAAGCAATTCTGTCTGCCTTCCGTGTTGCACCATGAGGACCCACTGCTATAAAATGTTTAACTGTCTAAGTTGCAACCATGCACTTTTTGGAGGGTTAAGCGCCAGCTTGACATATTTTTGGCTTCATTTATAGAAGGAAAGACAACAGTGATAGTTATGTTTCAGAATAACATTTATTGGAAATTGTTAGAACAATCTCACTGGTCACCGGCTTGAGCTTCAATCTCAGGATCCATGTATTTGTGATCAAAAGTAGGCTAATATAAAAGTAGTGTAAGTCATTACATTTCAGAGACATTAATATTGTAATGTAACGTAGCCTATTACTTAAAAAAGACAGTAATAAGTAATGTACTGTATTATATTTTGGAAGTAACTTGCCCAACACTGCAGATGATCCAGTCATCTCGATGCTGCTTTCGGGCTGTGAATAAACAACTTGTGTTTTACTTTTAGGCTGTCTGAAGGTATGGACAGCTATCAAAGCTACTATACATCACATTAAGAACGCTGTACAAATGTTTTATATGTATTCAACGTGTGCCCCACTGGACTTACGTTTCTGTGGTTGACCGTTACTGTGACATATCAGTATAGCCACGGAAGATAGTTTGTGTGATTCATTCCCATGCATCAAGGTTATTTTCATGTAGCCTATGTAATTGTTTTTCCTGCACAGTGTAGAGTCTTGTTGTGATGAGAGGGATACAGGTATTTCATAAAAAAAACGTGCTCCCTAGAGAATAGCTACAGCATTTATATCACAATTTAATCGGAGCTGATCACAACTTGTCATGAGTGATCCAGTCATGTCGATGAGCGTTCGGGCTGTGAATAAACAACTTGTGTTTTACTTTTAGGCTGTCTGAAGGTATGGACAGCTATCAAAGCTATACATCACATTAAGAACGATGTACAAATGAAAGTCGGACACAAATATATAATTTAAATGATTTATTCAAGTTAGTAATATTTTTGAACAGGCAGCCACACAGTCACCTACTTTGTAATGTTCGATACCTCCCTGTAAGCGTCACGATATCCACCTCTCAGCCACAACCTCACATACGAGTACTGAATGTGCATCAAAGTGATCTTAGGAAGGCAGATATAGCAAAAGTTGAACGTAAACGACAAACGAGGCGATCGACATGGTAAGTCAACAATGGGTCCTCAATGTACACGCTCCGGATTCCTATGATGAAAATAATAGAATGTCGCCAGTTGTCATGACTCAAGTTATACTGCAACACCGGCAACACACTGAACGTCAACTTTGCCTCCTTATTATACTCACCCCTACTTTAGTGGGAACAATGAGTCTGCGTCGTTGATGCGCACAGGTGGATGATGCGGGGATCAGAGTCCTGCATCGGGTGACCAGCAAAAAAAGTGATTCGCAGGTGTTATTTTTTCCAAAAAAAAATTCCGAGTTCGGTTCTGGGTAAAACAAAGAAGATGCGGGTCGGGTCACGGGTGTTGCATAATAAATATATTTAAATAACAATAATTCGGGTCGGGTCTGTTTGCGGAACTAATTGGCAATATGGTAGTAAATGTGTTTAAAGGTGCCCTCTGGCCATACACTCGCTTACATTTACAGAAAACCTCAATCAGTGCTGCCATTCATTTTAACTTATGTTGTTGTTGTCGCAGTTCAGCCGTTGATGCGCTGTGGAACAGTTTTTTTTTTCTTAATGGAAGCAATAAAATCATATTCAATTAATATTGGGAGTCAAGTCATTTGTTTATTTACCCTGCTTTTTGGGAACAATGAGTCTGCGTCTTTGATGTGCACAGGTGGATGATGCGGGGATCAGAGTCCTGCATCGGGTGACCGGCAAAAAAAGTGATTCGCAGGTCTTATTTTTTCAAACGTTTTTTTCTGGGTTCGGTTCTGGGTAAAACAAAGAAGATACGGGTCGGGTCGAGGGTGTTGCATAATAAATATATTTAAATAACAATAATTCGGGTCGGGTCTGTTTGCGGAACTAATTGGCAATATGGTAGTAAATGTGTTTAAAGGTCCTGCCCTCTGGCCATACACTTGGCCCCACCACCAGGCACAGGCCATGCCAACCAAGCGCAATTGCTGTAACCACACAATCCAGAACCCAACCAACTCATTAATGCTTTAAATAACTCTACCCAGGCTTGCATCTATCTTGTAGTCCAATACTAACTGCACAATATTTACTGACAGTGAGCTGTGAAAATATAACACTGTGCAGACGTGCAACATTCTGCTGCAGTAGAATTCACTATTTGATATAAGACTAACATTCCTGACAATAGATCTCAATAGTCATCTTTTATAGTGTAAATGCCTTTTTAATAATAACATTTTTGAATGGAACATTCTCAACATGAATGCATAAATCAAAATAAATATAACTTCAATATGTGGGAAAATACTGTGTATGAAATGTATAATTGAAATGAGATGTTAGCTTTTTGTTTTGATATATATATATATATATATATATATATATATATTTGTTGTATTCCAGTCTCCCTTCAGATATGTTAAGTGGCATGGCATTCAACACAATGCTGCTCACCTCCTTCAGTTGGGAGAAAAGCTGGTTCAGGTTCAGCCTTATGGGGGGACAGGGCTGCTGAGCCTAGAGATGGATCTGTTGGTCCTGGCACCAGGGGGAGGGACAACTGGTTTAGTATGAATAGCTGCTAAAAATGTACCTGCATTTATTAAATGTCAGCTAAAAGAGCAGTGAAATTAAAAACCTCTGCATTTTCTTTATAGATAGTAACAGTACTTAAAGGTGGGGTAGGTACGTTTCAGAAACCGGCTCGAGTGCACTAAAATTTGAAAGTACACAGCCGAAAAGAATCCGCCCCTTCCTTCAAGCTTCCTTACAGAGCACCTCCTCCAACACACATGAACGCGCACATGACGTCAGCAGACTGGTGAAAGTGGCCGCCTGTTGCTGGCGAGTCATTAAAGTACTGCTGCAATGCACGCCCAATGACGGCACGCCCAATGAGGGCACGAGATACATTTGTGCGTGCACGAGATGGAAGGCTGACAGACAGGGCGGCAATCCAATCGGCTAAACGGATTGGTTGTACTTTTTACAGTATTATGGCTTCCACAGATGACATTTTTTTATGGATTTTTGTCAAAGCACTTTAGATATTCATTGCTATCGGGATGTTAAGAGTATTCCATGGAATATAACAAAAAGTGTATCTCGAGCCAGTTTCTGAAACTTACCTACCCCACCTTTAATGTCAGCTTAGTAAAAAAAAAACACAACAATAATTATTTACAATGGACTACGCTTAGCTAACAGACTAATTTCCACCACTCATGGACTACCTTTTCTCTTGAAAAACTTAACTTACTTAACATTTTTTTTCGTAATGTTCTAAAATAGTTTGGGCCCCCGTGGTGAGGGTGTTTGGGGTGGCCAATAGGGTGGCCAGGATTGGCCACCCCCCAGCTCCGCCACTGCATTCAGGTGACTAGGGACAGGTGAGAGAATCGATTGGATGGAGAATGGTGATGCAAGAGCCTGGGAGGTAGTGGCTGGAGACAGGGGCTGCAGTCGAATAGTCCATTTAGCTTAGGAACCTTCCTAACCGAGTGAAATGACCCGGAAGTCCCTCAGTGGCAGCCATGATAAGTGCGGTTCGAATTCTCTACATGATAGGAAAGGAGGTTTCAAACTTCCTTTATAACCTCCTTTAGCTTAGGAACCACTGGACCTCCCTCACCGAAAGGAGAGGAGAAAATGCTGACCCACAATGCCTTGCAGCCGCAGCATGTGCCGTCACACAATAGTCGGCCGTTCACGGAAACAAACGATTATGACGGAGAAATTATATCATGGAAGTTACGGTGCTTATTAACTAAGCTTTTTAAAACGTATGTGGTAAGGTGCCAAAGTGCTTTGTTTTGAACGTTCATCAGTATTATAATCAAAAAGAGAAATATGAACGTTAGTTTTTACTGAAATGATCAAATAAAGTCAACATCTCAGTCTTTACTGAGCTGTGTGGGGTTTGTTCAACTTTTAAAAGATGTTTGAATGGTGATATACACAGTGATAGATGTTAAGGACTAATGTTTATAATAAAAACATTTGCATTTATTTTAAGATCTTTTCATACAATCATACGCATTGGGATCATTTGTATTAATGTGGACCGGAGGGAGAGGGTGACGAGCATAAGTTTCACTTTCCTTTTTTATTTCAATTCCAACTTTGGTCATGAAGAATATGTTTCTCTGTTGTCCACGTTCATAAAGCATAAAGCAACAGCATCAGAGCACGGTGCAGAGTCTCTAGATGAGTTTACAGTAGTCCCTCATTCTTATTAAACATCCATGTTGTAGTCCGCTGTATAGAAAACTGTAGTTTCCATAGTTTCCCCACAGCAGCAGACGTACATTCATGACGTCCGCTGGCGCATCATAAACACGTCAGATAGTGAAAGTGCAGTCGGATTCTCTAAAGCACCGCAGTCTCTTCTCCTAAATCCTTTTGAATTCTTCTATCCACTATCCCTTAACCCCGTGACGTTTCACTCAGAGGTCAAGGAATAGGAGATAGGGTTAGAATTTAGGAGCTGATTTTTGGACTATTCGACTGCAGCCAGGGACTAACACTACTGAGACAGAGATTGTGACTGATGCAATAGAGCCATACATAGAATATATTTAAAAGAAGAAATAAACGTTCAACTTCTAAAATGTTTATGTTTAAGTTATACCTTGTTCACCAGCCTTGTTCTTCAGGGACAATCTGTTAAGGTTGAGCAGTAGTGATGTTACGTATTGCGCCGAGGCTTCGGAGCGTGTGTCGAGTAATCCCCGAAGCTTTTTGTGAAGCATGTACCGAGGCTTGTATCGTTTTGGGCCAGTGACGTCATCGATGACAAAAGAAGCCTCGCTGCCTGTCGATACCACGTGACTGCTTCAGGAAGCGATTCAGATCGGTTGAACCGTTGAACCACAACGCTCATAATACCCATGGATGTATAATAAGAACCATATTACCCCTCCTGTACCCGGGCCCGGTGACACGATGGAATCAAGAGAGCTCAGACCCTCACTCATATAGAGGTCGGAACATGTCATAAGTATAAATAGATACAAGCATAAATAAATGTAGGAATAAAAACATCAATAAATACAGGAATACCTTACAGTGTTTTCAAGGAGATTCAGCATGTGTGCTGTGGCTCAGCTGGAAAGCAGTTGACTCATGACCGCAGGGTCCCTGGTTCAACGACTGAACAATACGTATTTTTTGTTGTTTATAAAAGCTACAGCTAAATGAGATAATGTAGTTAATAAATGTATTCTTTGATATGGTTTAGCCTTTCTCAGGCTACAACATGGTTAAGTTTACGAATATTATTAAGAAATACAAATCCCTCTTTGCAATGTTTAGCAGCCTCCTTAGGATTTTCAATCACAATCATTAAATTGTAATAAATACAATATTGTTAACATGAAAATATGATTTAATGTTCGTTGTTTAGAGTTATTCTAAGGCTTTACTCATTGGGAACTCGGTATGAGATAGAGCACACTGTTGAGATGTCCAATCAAACAAATGCCTGTTTTACACACTTTGACCAACAGGGGGGGTTTGTGTTCAAATGAAGCCCATGATGAAGCCTCATGAGATGAACCCTTTTGCGAACCAATTGGCTGGAAAGCTTCATAAGGCTTCATCTCGCCATCACTATTGAGCAGCGCAGGGAGGACCCAAGTGCAGACAGACGATTGTTTAACAGCAAAAAAACTTTATTCAAGGCAACAGGATCAACAAAAAACCAGACAGGAACTCTATCTCCCTCTAAGCACAAAAAGAAACCCAGAAAACCTCAACAGAAAACAAGAACTTAAATACACACATGGCCAATCAAGACAACAAGACACAGCTGGGGAGGGGAGGGAAAACACAAAGACACAGGTGAACAGAATCAGGTAATCACAGGGAAAACACAGGCAGGAAACAAATCTGAAGTTACCTACTGTAACTCCAGCTTCTATGAGTATTGGCGAAGCCCTCTAAGGCTATTGGGTAATCCCCCTGCGCACCCGCTCAGCACTGAAACACTTGTAGTCCACGCCCTCCCGCAAGGTGGGCCCCACCCTCGGCCTCCTTCCGGTATAAATAGGAAGGAGGCCCGACAATCTGCTCCCATACAAAATAACTTTTCTTCAGCTATTCGTGGAGCCAGTGGGGCCCAGCACTTAGAGGGCTACGCCAATGCTATAGAAGCTGGAGTTACAGTAGGTAACCTCAGTTCTATTTCGTATAGGCTTCGCCCTCTAAGGCTATCGCTATTGGGTTAAGGGCGAAGCATGATGTAGTCTGCGCCCCACTGGGTCCGCCCGGCACTAGAAGCACAGACACACCTGCTCAGATAATAATAACCCATGCATATTGCGCCATGCGTAATGGCGCATCACAGTCCCTGGAATATAGCATAACATGAATATTTTCCATGAGGGGACGAAGGCTAGGAACAATACATACCTGCCGCTGTGAAAAAGTAGAGACGAAGGTCACACTTTGCCCAATGACAAAAAGAGGGGGAACAGCAGCTCTCTGCGTGCAGACAGGCAGGAGAGAGGCGCACAGCTGGATCCCTGACGTCACTCACGCTGACAAGACACTCAGTACAAAATGTGTCAGAGGAAAAAAGGAAACATCCCTCTCATAAGAGGGAAAAAGGGCCGCTCTCCGTGTGCCGAGAGGCAGGAGAGAGGCGCACAGCTGGATCCCTGACGTTACTCACTCTGACAAGACACTCCGTACAGGGTGTGTCAGAGAGGAATGGGAGACATCCCTCAAATACAATTGAATAAATGAACAGGGGGAAGACCAAGATGCAGCAGTGGAAGACATTTGCACTGCTGCATCTTGGTCTTCCCCCTGTTCATTTATTCAATTGTATTTGAGGGATGTCTCCCATTCCTCTCTGACACTTCAGAAGCTGCGCAGATCGTACTCCTCCCTGGCGATTGATAGGCTGCTTCCATAGCCGTGGCCTGTTGTCCGTGCAAATCAACACATGTCTGATTACAGCAACAGGGCGAAGTGCTCCGGAGAACAGCTCCAGCACATTTACCTCTGACGCACGGGGTCGATGCGCGGGCGAATGAACCACCTCTGGAGACTCCTCCTGTGGGGGAGTCCCAGGGGGATCATCACGTGACCAGCTGACGCATTGATGTTCTCCGGGGGATCCACCCCAGAGGAGACATATGCCTGTGACACAGCCTCACACAGCCAGTGTGAAAGCCGTTGTGCAGACAGAGGCTGCCCGATCGAGCTTCTGAGCTGCGTTTCACTCCGGCTCTCATCATGAGGCGTGTACACGCTCAGGGGATAAATGGAGGTGTGTGCAGAGCTGTCCACACGAGGCATTATAACGGCGCTCATGGGTTTATTATGACCGTGTGTAGGAGGCGTATCTTGGACAGAGGAATGCCGCGAGCTCTGCAGGTTATTAACCGATAGGTTAAAACCAGCAGGCTTCTGCAGCGAGCCCTGACGCCGTGCCGGGTGCTGCGGGCGCTGCCGCTGGGGGCGCTCAGCCTGGAATACTGACAGATCAAGGATGGGACTCATTCCCCCGTTCTGGCTTCTCTGTGATGTGCTGTAATGGTCGTCATGGTGATGAGCCACGCCATTGCCCTCGCCCCGCTGCCCGTGAGGCGAAAGGGCTGCGAGGGTCCTCGGGTTCGCCGCCACCCCCTCCTGGAACCTCCTGATGGCCGGGAAGCGTGGCCAGATCGGGTCACTCCTGACCGTCTGCACCCTCGAAAAGTCATTATGAACCCAGAGCCACATGAGGAACAATCTCTCACACAATTGTTACTCATGTTTACTCTGCAACTGAAGTGTCTCTTGTGCTTCAGTAACGGGGTGCTGAAGAAAAGAGGGAGCAGATTGTCGGGCCTCCTTCCTATTTATACCGGAAGGGAGCCCGAGGGTGGGGCCCACCTAGCGGGTGGGCGTGGACTACAAGTGTTTCAGTGCTGCGCGGGTGCGCAGGGGGATTACCCAATAGCGATAGCCTTAGAGGGCGAAGCCATATACGAAATAGAAACACACATGACAGACAGGGGGTGAACATCCTTGAATGAAAAACAGGAAGCCGACAGTCCTAGACAATTCCAAAATAAAACAGAAAATAAACAGATCCTAACATAATCAAGGTTTCAGGCTGCAGCCTTGGTCTGGTGTAACTAGAAGCTTGTGATGGCTAAGAATATTGTTTGCTAATGTAGAACAGATACTACGTTATTGTATTAAAGACGTTCTTTTCAAAGTTGAAAGGTAACATTTATTTTGATGAATTATTCTAATTTACATTTTGAAGCTCAATTAAAAAATACTCTGAATATGGTTAACTGTGTGTACCACTGATAAAATGTTCCTGTATACTTCCTAGGAGGCTGAACACCTGCTGCAGAGCTTTAATTTAGTTAAATGGCCTGTGGGTGAACTGCCTTTAAACACTTAATATGTGTGCATGAGTGTACGTCCTTAACCCTCTGGAGTCTAAGGGTATTTTCTCAATTTTTAGATGTTTTCTTAAATCACCTTTTAAAGGAAGGCTCCAGTCATTAGATAGTTAATCAAAACTTCAGTATTTAGTGAAACATTATGTTTAAACCATACCCTGAAGAAATCAGCGATATTCCCCGGTAAATAATGATTTTATAGTAATGATTTTACTTTTTTATCAAAACCTGTATATTCCGTCAGGCAGCTGCCATTTTGGCCATTTTCAGTAGTCACGTGATGGTCGTGACGTCATCCATGCGTTCACTTTGTAAACACACGACGAAAACATGGCAGAGTATTTGAGTTCGGACTCGTCAGCCGAGGAAGAAGTTTAGAAAAATAAAGTCCAGGCGGACTTACTTTGAATTATCACTATAGGTATTCATTCCATCCAAATACAACTGTAAAATTTTTTTAAAACATACTCTGTTATCCTCTTAGGCCCCACGGACCCGGTTCCGGGGCCGAAATCGCGTCATTTGCAGGAAACAACGTCTAAGGAACCTTAATATTTAATAAACTATGAATATTTTTATATCCATATAACGGGGAAAAAAACTAATTTAACTGATCTTTTTCATTTTTTTCTTCAAAAAAAACACACAATGCTAACAGTGAGCCTCTGAATTAGCCCCGAGCGAAAAATGCTAACCTATTACTGCACCGAAAATCACTCCTAGCTCCCTTATTACTTATCCTAGCTGCACATCCAACACATCGTTTATGATCGTAAAGACACAGAATCTAACGGTGCTCACTTCAACACTGAAAGATACAAACTCGCGACGTTATCAACAAAAACGTATATCAAAACAAGTGGCGCTAGGTACTAACATGCGCTAGGCTAACATGCCTTAGCTTGGTCTTTGTCTGGTCTAAACTGGTCTTCAATGGCATTACAACGATAAAAACGATGATGTAGTTAATCCATAGGTTAATATCCAATGTGGCTGTGTCCCCTTTGAAATGTTCTGATAATCTATAAGCAATAAAACTGCAATTCCGTTATCTGCTGTCCGCTCTGTGCTCCGTGCGCTCTGGGTCCTGCAATTCCTGCTTTCTTACGTAGTAAACAATAAGTAAAGTCTGCTGCGTAAGGTGCTTACGCTGGCTGGCATTGGCAGTGCACTGCATCCCCATTAAGTAATGGTTGATTAATAAATCCCATTTTATGTTTCATCATACTCTTAGAGTAGTCGTCTGGAAACTTGAAATGTTCGCTGCATACATGCGCCTGTGGATCTTTCGGTTCGGGCCGAGCACATTTCGCTAGCCACTGCCTCCGAAGTACTTCCTACGCTTACCCGTTGGCAATAGATGGAACCGAGCATTCCGTGGATTGTTCCTATCCGAATTGTGGTAATGTTTCGCGATACAATGAGGCATATTTCTATAGAATTGAGAGAGTAACTAGAGTAAACAACATGAACATCAATTTGTCCTCTACACCAAACGCATAGTTTACGTCACTTCCGGTAAAATGGCACCACCCACAGGGTTGATGTTATTTCGGTAATTAATCAGCTTAAAATCACTGATAACGTCATTGGATTAAAAAAAAAAAAGAAAAGACTGGCAGTGACTGGTCTGTTTTATCGGATGATAATTATTTAAAAATGCGTACCATGAGCATTCCCTCCCTTTAAATGTATTTCTTCTAACATGGCACCCCATGTGTTACATATCAAAATGTTCAGGACAATCACTAGTATTGCTATATATGCAAATTACTCACATTAGAGTTTGATGAGATAAGTAGCTCAAAAGCTTAAAATTTGACATCCGATTTTCGGAAAATCTTCAAAACTTTTGTAAAAACACAAATTTACTCATGTGATCGAATTGTTTTGGTGTTTTAGATTTGGTTACCAAAGTCGTAGGATCACAAAAGCAGTGAAATATTTGAATTACACTGTATATAAATGTGTTATTCATGTCTAAAATGAAAAAAATTAAATTCGAATTTTGAGTAAAATAGGTGTTTATCACTCTACTTTCACCACAGCAGGGACTGAGATACATTAGGACTGAATAATGACTTCATATTACATACCAAGGTTCATGTGATGTGTACAAATACAAATTGAGCATTCAACCTTTTTTTTCAACCAACAATTTATTATAAATATGTTTTTTTCAACCAACTATTTATATAAATATAAGAAACTGGAAAATCTAACTATTTACAATATTGAACATCAGAACTTTCAACCAACTATTCATTATAAATGTCAAGACAGTGTCAAGGTCTTTGTCTGTCTTCCAAGACAGTGGGTCTGGCTGCTGTGAAGATGGGGGTGATGGTGCATGGGCTGCTGTGTAGGTGGGGTGTACAAGTGCTATACGAGACCTCCACGAGACCTCCACGAGACCTCCACGAGACCTCCTTGCTGGCTGGGTTGAAGGTGATGGCTGTGGTGGAGCCTTTGTCCCGAGGTGTATCTTGACCTGGTGGCAGCCGCAGATGGAGGTAGAAGCAGCTGTAGTGATGCTGGTCTGCTGGTCCTTGGTGGTGATGGCTCTGGTGAAGGCCCTTGAGCCACAGTAGATCTTGACCTGGGGGCCGGCACAGATGGATGTTCTGGCTGCTGGATGAACGCCGCCTGTGGGCCACTAGGCCCAGGCAGCTGTGAAACATCTCTGTAAACCAAATTAAAATGTAGGACAATAATTACAACTAATTTCATTGAAATAAAGTTCAAGTAAAATGTTGCTCAAGCACAAATAACAATGCACACATAAAAATAAAGTTTGGGAGGTTGGAGAAGGAGTCTCTCTCGATCTCTCTCACACACACACACACACACACACACACACACACACACACACACACACACACACACACACACACACACACACACACACACACACACACACACACACACACACACACATTTCCAGTTACTTTACATTCAGTATACAATTACAGACACACATAGGCTACATCTGATTACAAAGTCTCATCTGTACAGAACGGTAAAATAATAACAGGCACACATATAAATAAATCTATGACAAAG
Organism: Gymnodraco acuticeps; assembly: GCF_902827175.1. NCBI lineage: Eukaryota > Metazoa > Chordata > Actinopteri > Perciformes > Bathydraconidae > Gymnodraco > Gymnodraco acuticeps. The sequence continues at coordinate 563,031 of NW_022989799.1, forward strand.
TCTCATCTGTACAGAACAGTATGATAAAATAATCGATGGCAAAAACATGTCACTGTAAATGTCTCCGTTGTGGGACGAATAAATGATTAATTTAATCATCTACACATGTAATCTCACTTTTACACACCAAAATAACGTTAACACAGAGTAAACGTTTGCTAATGGAGAGTCTATTTTGTCCAATAAAAAGTTCATGACTATCGATACAAAATATATATCAATAAACCTATTGTTCATTTTCGCGGTATTCCCCACACATTGCCAGTACACTATTACTGTAATATTTACACTTACCCATGTCCAAATGGATCCTTGTTGTTGTCTTTGTATTCTTCTTCTTCTTCAGAAGAGTCGAAGACTTCAGGTTCTGAGGCTCTATCTTCACTGCTAGCGAAAAAAATCTCTAGCGAAGTCGGCAACTGTAACGTTTTTTTTAGCCAATTTCTCTGTCTCTCTCTCTCTCTCCTCACAGACCTAAACTGATGGGAGACACGTGGTTTATGTTTTGTTTACTTGGTGGGTAGGTCCTTAGTGATTTATCGATGTCCATTGGTCATTTCAGACCATGATGGCTGCCGGCCGAGATTTCCTTGACGGACACACCAATCCACCAATCCCACACAGTGTAAAGTCAAGCTGCTTTGAGCGGCCATATTGGCTGCTGTGCCCTGGTTACAGTCTCACAGGAGATACCGCTGGAAAGCTACTCTTCCAGCGATTCCGCGGATATCTGAATCATATTTCTACTCCTTATAATCGAAAATATATGATTAATTACGTAAAATGATGCGCACCGACTCAAGATGTAATGTAATGACGTAAGGAGCCTCTGCTTTAGTTAATAATTACGATTCAGTGCTGCTGTGTGTGACCACTTGACCTTCCTCTGGCTCTATCAGGACACATGTTGAGCTGTGGATAAAAACACTAAAAACTCATTGGTAGATTGCCATAATTGTCAGGTCACAATTTTAACTTCAAATAAAATATATATTTAAAACTTGTAGGTAAATGATAGAGACATGACATTTGAAAATCACATTCGTGGTTCCATGGGGATGGTTGCTTTTAAGCTAGACTCGAGTATAACATGGCTTTTAGGTTTCCATAATTTCCTTTTTTATACCAATAAGAAAAACAGTGTGACTTTGCAGTGCAAAGAACGAAACAGGCTTTAGTACCAACTGAAAATCCCTGACAGTCTCTGAAGTCTAGATTGAATGTTGACTGATATTTGAAAACCATTTTATCTGCAGTTCACTGATTACCAAAGCTATGTGATCCACGGCTGCCTGATGGAGAACCCGACTCTGGAGCGCTCCATCGCTCTGTTCAACGGAGTGTCGCAGTGGGTCCAGCTGATGGTGCTCAGCAAGCTCACGCCTCAGACCCGCGCAGAGGTCATCACCAAATACATCCACGTGGCTCAGGTAAGACATCTCCATCTGCAGGGCTCTCAAGGGTTTTTTATCCACAAAACATGGACTGTGCATGGCTAGCATTCTCTTCATCTAATACGGTTTAGAAATATTTATTCAAGGTTGACAACAGAACCAAAGAGAAAGCTGATTGGACAAGAGCAGGTCCATATGGTCCAGGCTTTAAACCCTGTCCTGAACTCCTCACCAGACAGAAACAGAACCTTCTGTCTGATATTCATGCTGCTCATGACTCAGATGCAACAGTAACGTTTTGTCAACTCTAAACAAAAGCCCTCTTTAGAAAAGTAGCTCATCACATCATTGCTTTTGCTTTCTTTGTGCAACCAGTGCCTTTATTTAAGTGACAGGGTTGAAAGGGGGAGACATAGGGAAGACCCACGGCTAAGGGTCCCAGACCATACCCAGATTCAAACCCAGATCCTGCAGTATGGGCCACTAGCTCTACCAACTGAGCTATACTGAGGCACGCTTTGGCTTTTTTGGTGTGGACTATAGAATAACCTTTCTGGAGGCCTAATCTCGTGATAATATTGTATTACAGCATTAAAAGAAAGTACTGCATAAGTGAATGAAGATTTTTACACAATTACAAGATAAATTAATTTGGTTATTAATCATCGCTCATCAAAAGGCAGACAAGCATATAGTGTAGGTTATTATAAGTATTTCAATAGTGTGCATGCATCTGAAGTCCTTGGGACTGTTTAAGCACAAAGTCTTCTTAAACTAGTTCAGGATGCTTCATGTAACAGAAAAGAAACCAAGCACAATATGTGCCCATTTAGCAAAACAGCTATCGTACTGTATTAAAATGTGTTATAAAGTATGAAAGAAATTACAATAGAGCCCAAAATAAATATTATCTCAATGTTAATTATAATTACTAAATAATGTCTGGAATAGGTCTATAATAAATACAATTGTTAGATGTGCTTCCCATATCCACTGTCCTGAAGGGCTTGAGTTTGTACAGAATGCAGCACCACAAGTGTGGATGCCTTCACTGAGGCTGTCACTTTTATTTATATGATTATTTATATATATCTATATAAAAATGTAGTAATATAGGATTTAATTACTAACGAATAAACATGAGTGTTTCAGTATTTCTTAATATGAAATGAAAATTAACATAATATTTTATTGATATGTTTGAAAATCGTACAACATTTTTGAAGAATATAAACACTGCTACAGAACTGTTTCAGTTGTATTCACCTACCATATTTTCAATAGACCATCACAGTATGAATGTGAATTATAGTGTTGATCCAAGGCAGCATATCTTTAAAACCACTCTCATACATTTCTAATAATAACTGCAATCAATAACACATGATCATCTCAGAATCAGCATCTGCGTTAATGAAGAGAGTCTAACATCTCTTTGGTTAAATTACATCTTATTCCAGGTTCCTGTCACATGAATGTCCAAACGTATTGATCCCATCTTCAATTTCTCATGAAGAAACTATATCATCAAATATACAGAAAGACTCATCTTCATCTATTGAGAGAGCAGAGGAGATGGTGTCCTGCTGCCAGGCTCTCACTGATGCTCTCACAGAACACACTGTATTAACCTCAGGGCCATCAGAGTATTATGGGTTGTTTTCTTCGACACATTGATGTTTGTTTGAAATATCAAAATAAATGATAGCATCCTCCAAAATCACAGGTTTCCGCTCCATCAGTTGAATCACTATTATTCTATAGTCCTTGCTCTCCAAACCTAGCAGCTGCTCTCTGCTGCAGCGAGCACTCTGATTCGCTAACTCTATCTCTACCTTTGTACCACCATCCTGATCCATCCAGCTCCAAATGCTCTAATATTGTGATTATGGGGTTCATTATGTATCTGACTGCATGTTATGCAGCTGACACTGTATACTGAGCATTATTTGACATCCTGAACCAAAAACCCTTGCTGTAGTGCATGTAGGGAAATAACGTGCATCAATATGTTTTTTTGTTCTCTTGAGCAGAAATAATATGTTGCTAACATGCTAATGTTGTTACTGTTTGTGTTTGGATACGATAAGACATACATGTACTTTTATTGATCCCAGTTTTGTCACAGCAGCATGAAGACAAGCATTCACATGAACGAAATATTCAATTAAATACAAAACAAACATAAACAGCAAATATATCTGTATGTACAGTAAGAATTAAACAAATTACCAAAGGAGAAAAGTTCATATCAACAGTGAAATATGTATCCTAGAGTATCTCTATTGAATATACAATATTATTATACAGATTAACATATAGAATTGAAGTCAGTGTACTTTGATAGACAGATAAGTGAAGCGCCTGAGAGCGACAGCCTCGCATTTAATGTACAAACTGAGTGTGCTCTAAATCGTCCCATCTTACTCTCAGCAGGAAAGCAAATAAGCATACTTCCAACAATGTGTTAAGCCATTTTTACACTGAAATATAAATATATTCTGATCAATTCAGTATTTAGATCACCTCTGGACTGAAATCTGATGCCAAATCTCATTAAATGTACCTAGGAAACAAACTAATGTGTTCATACTACTTAAAGCTATTATTTGATGGTTGTCTTGTATTCTATTATATTTTGTATATATCTCCATGTATTTCACTGTCACTAGAAACTCCTGCTTCTGCAGAACTTCAACACTCTGATGGCGGGTGGTGGGGGGGCTGAGCCACAGCTCCATATCCCGACTGAAGGAGACTCACTCTTATCTGGCTCCAGAAGTTGTGAAGGTAAGTCGATACGAGTCTTTAAATCAACTTTAATGAACATCCGCTTAGACATTCAGGAAACACACAGAGAGGCCTGCTCTGTATAAGCTAATGCACAGTTAAAGGAGATCCAATGCTGATGTGTTTGTATGGCGGCAGACTTAGACGTGTTTTTAAAAAAATTATATTTCTTTCTAGGTAATAGAATAGGTAATAAATAATACACTTTATTTATAAAGCGCCTTTCAAACTAAGTTTCAAAGTGCTGTCACATAAAAGCAGAAACCTTTATAATTCAGAAAATGAAAGGAACTAAAGCAACTAAACACATTTTAAAAGAGAAAATAAAAGTAACAAAAGGAAGTACAACAACAATAAAATTGCATAAAAGTGGGTTTTAAAAAAGAGATTTAAAAGGGCAGACAGAGAAGGTTTCTCATTTCTCTAATTCCCCTCCTCGACTCCCCTCCTCGACTCCCCTCCTCGACTCCCCTCCTCGACTCCCCTCCTCAACGCCTTTCCTCGTGTCTTAGTCCCGCCCACAGGAGATGTGAGCGGAGGAGCCGAGGAGGGGAACCGAGGAGAGAGGAGGGGAAGCAGCAGGCAGTTAGAGAAATGAGAACTCCTCTCCTCTGAGCGGTCATTTTAAAGAGACGTCCATTAATGATGACAGGAGGCACAGCAGCCCTCTGTCCGATGGGCAGATGTGTTCATGACCACTTATATATTTACTTTAATTAATTTACATGAGATAATAACGGGGGGTTACGTATTGTAACCCTAGTTATATAAGCACAGGCGGAGCCCTCTACTGGACTCTATGGGTACTACTCTCATCAATTATACGCGAGTGTTCACACACTGAGTTTGTATAAACGTAGCCGGCCAATCAGGGCGAGCCTACCTGAATGCGCGCACAGGCACACAGTATATAAGGCGGCCACACCTCCTGACTGTCATCCTGCACCCTCTTCAGCGAGCGGCATAGGAAAGACAGGGCCCCTAGGTAGAGGGCTCCGCCTGTGCTTATAGAACTAGGGTTACAATACGTAACCCCCTGTTATATCTCACACAGGCTCTGCCCTCTACTGCAGTGGTTCTCAAATGGGGGTACGTGGACCCCTAGGGGTACGTTGGAGTACTGCAGGGGGTACGTGAGATGTATTTTATGTAAATGAAAAAAACAGCACAAGTAATACATTTAAACAAACTACAAATAGTAGATTAACTCCTTTATTCAAAAGTTTACAGTAATTCTGGATAATAAAATGGGAAAAATAAACGGGGTGCTCTCTTTTCCTCTCTCTCTCCTGACAGCCCGTTAGTATCAGTCTTGTGCAGCTCGCTGAACCTGTAATAAGTGACCCGACAGTAAAGAATACACATAGAATACTTTTTAGATTCTAGGCTTGGCAGATAGCTTAACACGGAAATAAACACCCAGGAGACAGCAGCTCAGTTTTGGATGTTTACTGATTAAGTTCTATTTTCATTTCCATTTCATTTTGTAAAACTGAAATACAAACAAAACCCAAAGGCATGAGACGTTGTCACATTAAACACTAAATAAACAAAGAAACAAGACTAAAACAAACATTCCAAACAACAGAGTGCCTGTTAGCATAAATGCTACAAACATTTCCACTGCTGTTCACAGGCTAACAAGTTTAGCATCATTCATTGTTCTTCATGTTTGCATAATCAATTTAAATGTGCAACTTAGTATACACGGACAATATATGGAATGGTACTTACAGACATAAAGACCCTAGGATTTGAGCAAGGGTTTAGTTGACAGGAAACAACCCATGTGCTCCATCAGCCAGAAACAGGAAACTACGGCAAGCATTTATGGACACCCAGTGCAAAACCCAAAACCCTTTGCAGGCCCTCTTAAAGGGGCAGCACACTCCCCGCTTGATATAATGTACAATACCACTAAGTCCTTTTGAGAAGGAGAACAACTTCCGAGACTGGTCTTGAATACACCCTGGGAGAACCTTCTTTAATCACCCGTACTTCCACTTTACGGACCAGGAAAGGTATTTACTATAAGACCAGTAGGCTATTCGTTCCTTTTGACCTGTCTGTCCTTCAGAAGCACAACGTCTCCGATTTGCAAAGATTATCTGCTTGCCATTTTCTTCTTGGTTGTAGTGTTGCAAGGTATTCTTGTCGCCAATGTGGGATAGCTCTGGAGGACGGGCAGGAAGGCGGGGACGGGACAGCTCCGGAGGACTGGCAGGAGGGTGGCGTAGGCCGCGATGGGACCCCTCCAGAGTCCGTTGGATCGCCAGAGGTGCAGGAGTACTGGGATTGGGAGACGGTAAGACCCCGGACGTGACAGGTTTCGGAGTAGGCATGACCATAACCGTTGTCGGCGGGACAGGAGTCGGCGGGACAGTAACCCGTGTCGGAGGGACATGTGTAGGCAGGACCCCCAACAGAACAGGACATAGGGTTGGCAGGACCCCCGGCAGAAGAGTAGTCGGCGGGACCTCCAACGGGACAGGACATAGGGTTGGCAGGACCCCCGGCAGGACAGGGTGTTGGAGAGTTGGAGTGTCCACTCGCTCTTTGATGTGCAGATTGTTAATGCAAGGGTCAAAAAGAGATGTACGTCCATTACTCAGCACATTTGTCCTGTAGACATTGACGCTGTCTAGTTTGTGGGATTTTCCAAGACAGACTTCTCCTATGATCACCCAACCTAGGTCGAGGCGTTGAGCATACGGGGCGTTGTGGGGTCCATTGCACAGCTCCCGAACTTTATGTGCCTGTGGTATATCTCGGCCAAGCAGTATGAGAATGTCTGCCGTAAAATCTAGTGCAGAGATCTTGTCCTCAACTCGGTTTTGCGATCTCAGGCGTGGGAATTTAAGACTTGTCATCTGTCATCACATTCGATTAGAGTGAGAAGTGAAATACACGTTTTGCCATCCAATGCCTCCATTATGTAATAGTTTGCTCGTCGCGCTGAGGTTTCAAAGACTCCTGAACATGTCTTCAGCAGTGTGTAGGATGCTGTGTCATCATTAACATTGAAGAGTTCAAAAAAAATTGTTTTTGCCAAGGACTTATTGCTCTGCTCATCTAGGGCAACATACATTTTGACAGCTCTCTCTCTCTGGTCTGCTGGATACACTCTGACTAGACAAATCTTGGTGCATGATCTTTGCCTTACTTCAGTCCCACAGATTTTGACGTGACAGCGAAATGAGGAGATTCACCTTGCTCCCCGCCTTGATATCTTGAGGTTACGGCAGCCCCTGTTGTCCATGGAGCCAGTCCTGGATGTAGTGCAGTAGGGTGGCGGTCACTGTTGCACTCTCTGCACTGAACCTTTTTGTCACAGTCTTTGGCTTGATGGCTGGTTGATGCACAGCACCTAAAGCAAATCCTTAAGATAGGCTTTTCTCTCATCCAGAGATGTATACCTGAAACCACGGCAATTCCTGAGAGGGTGTGGTTTGTGATGGAGTGGACATTGCTTATCTGGGTCGACAGCTATTTTTGCTGCTGAGCTTTCATAGCTGTTATCAAAGTCTGCTGAGACACCTGTCCTCCTTACAGAGAGTGGCTTTCTCATGTTGGGTTTGAAAGGCTCCTCAGTCTTGCTTATACTCGGACCACCTGTGAGCTGGGCAAAGCTTGGATCATTGAGTATCTTGGCTTGGTCACAAACATACTTTGCAAAGATGAAGAATGGTGGATACGATACTCTGTGTGTTTCTTTGTAACGTGATGCTAGAGAGACCCACTTGTCATGCAGGGAATATGGCAGCTTGGGATGGGAGTGATGCCACGGGATGTGTCTATAGCTCAGACCAGATAAAAATCCATCTGCCTTGGCGGCTTCAAGCTCCAGAAGAATGTCTCCCAGCTCCCTCAACTTTTGATTTTCTCTGTTGTTGATTTTTGGGAAATCATCGACTTTTTTGAGGAGCGCATTTTGTATTGCTTCAGGTGACCCATAACAATCTTCCAACCTTTGCCATAGCATATTGACACCTGCTGCCGCATTATGGATGTGAACTGATCTGATTCTCTTTGCATGTTCAAAGGATTTCGGTCCAAGCCATTTACACAGGAGGTTCGAGCTCTTCTCTTGATAACAGGTTCAAGCCCTTTGTGGAACTGAGGAATGATGCTTTCCAGGCCCAATCGTTTTCCGGCTGGTCATCAAACTGCAATAGCCCGGAGCTAATCATTTCCCGATGTATTAAATACTTGGCCAAATCTGCTGTAGCTGATGAATGAGACTCATTCACTGAAAAAAAATGACATAGAGGTTCTTTGAATTTACACAAATAAAAACAGTAAATGCAACGGAATTAGTTCATGTTCTGTCTCTGAATGTGATTTAATTAAGCAGACTTCATTTATTACATTTATTTGTTAAATCTCTGTATTTAAATCGCTTTGACTGAACGTGATTTAATTGAAACATTTTAATCCATGTAATCGAATGGGGTTAGAACCGGAAATGCAGTATATATTCAAGTGGCGTCCGGAGCTGTGATTGGTCCTCAGGAACTGCCGAAAAAAAGTACAGAAGAAGAGGTGTCGACAATCGCGAAAAGTAACAGTTGGTTACACAAAGCCAACCTCTGTGAGAGTCTCCAAAAGTAAGTTTCTGAAATGTTTCTGCTCAATAAATGTTTGTACCCCTTTCCAATATAGTGCTGTATTCGTTCGGTATCTTACAATTACGGGGACGTGTGTATGTACATGACACGATGTATTGCTAATGTTAGCTATCAAGCTAGCGCTGACATTAGGTCAGCGCTAGTGTTGGGCATGGCGCACGTGTGGCTGTGTTTGTTAGTGTGCTCGCGCGTGTGTATGTGAGTCGGTCTCGGTCCAAGTAAGTACATTTAGTTCGCTTATTTGCCGTGATTTCATTGTAATAAACGGATAACAATGAGGCCGAATCAACAACATACTGACACCGATTAATTTAAACCATGATTGACTACTGTGGGAAGTGTAGTTTCAAAACTGCAGGCAAAACACTTTAAAGCAGCCATTTTCTGAATGGAGATCGGATCGGGCTAAGCTATTGTTGTTGGTGCCCTTTCCACACTTAAAATAACGTCATATTAACTTTAAAAAAACAGCGACTGTTTTCCGCTTGCCAAGGACCGTCTGTGACGAGGATTATTATTCATTTTCTGAACAAATATGAGATCATGTGGGGCTCTGTGTGCTGCCAACGGCTGAAGTTTTGTTTTGCCGATTTAACATAAAGTCAGTGACTACCGCCAACTGCACGTTCAGGTAGTCATAACGCTGTAAAGTAGTTTGCTAGTTAGCCTAGCCACACAGCTTTGGACCGTGACATTCACGTCATCATGACGCTATGTTTAGCTAATGTTAGTTATCTAGCTAGCACTGGCATTGTTTAACACACACACACAGACAAGAGCAGAGAGGCGGACTTGTTATATTTAAGTATGTATTATATATATTCCATGTGTTTTTGTTATAATTGTTTGTAGTCTTTTATCTCATTATTTATCTTAAATCCACTGATTCTAAATGTTTTCCTTCATAGGTTCATCATCCTCTTTACCACTGAAAGGCCCACACAGAAATATTTTATATTGGTAAGAGCTATTATATTAATTTTCAACTGTTGAAACTGAATCTGCATTTTGTTACTTGTTGAGGTACATTTTCAAAGAAATTAAAAAAGAGTTCAGTTACTGACAAAGTCAGTCACAACTCATCACTCCAGCACCCACATGAACATTCACCCTTGTTGCACTCAGTGAACTACTTGACACATATCCACTCGCTGACTACAAGATTGGATCAGCCCGCATGGTTACCCTGAAAAGACATATTGAAATAAGAGGTATACTTGGTACATGGGTGGGGGGGGTCTGTTGTACAGTTGTTTATACAACTCATATATTCATTATACCTTTCCATACAAACTGCACTCAGTCATTTAAAGTAGGCTTTCACCACTGAATTTGAAATCTAATAGTGTCTGAAGTATAATCTTTTTTTTTGTCTCTATGCAGACTAAATCATCTTGATGATGGGAACTCCTGTGATCCTCAAGATAATTTTGACTGATTGCAGCTCTCAGAGGCTGACTCTCCCTCATGGACTCCCTGTATCAGTTGATGACCTCAAAGATGAAGTCAAGAAACAGTGTGGACTTGAGGGCAATTTCTGACTGCAGTTTATGGACTCCTTGTTTGGAAATGAATTCCTTAACCTTACATCAATGACTGAAGTAGTGGACAAAGGTACACTGAGAGTCTGTGATGTGTCAAGGCCCACCGCTATTCTGAATGACCATTACCTCATTCACACCAACGGTGTTTCAGGACCGGTTCGGAGCTGGAGCTTGAAAAGCACCGGGTTTTCCTCTTCACACCGCAGCGGAGCAGCCTCTTAGCTCCGGAATCCGGTTCGTTTCAAGCACCAAAAAAGTGTCCGGCCAGAGCAAAAGCACCACATACGTCACGCTTACGTCGAGGCGGGGGCAGAGACAGATCAACTCCTGAACAACAACAAAAAGCCCGCGTTTTATCCAGTTTGTACACAACGATGGAGAAACTTAACAAGAGTTTCAGTGTTTCTGCCATAGACTGTATATATAAAGGTTTCTGCTCATGGTGAAGCAACGTGTCTGCGTGTTAAGGTGGAACCTGAGCATTCACGTTGATCACCTCTCATTATAACTCATTATAAATCTATAAAACTATAAATATTAAACTTTACTTCACTTGTTCATTTGAGAACAGCTGTTACATACCTGGGTGAAGGTTACAGTTCATTTAAATGAAAGATACAACGTTACTCCACACTCATGGTTTAGTCCACCTTAAGAAATAAGACCGACCTCGGAAGCAGTTGTGTTTTAAAAAAACATTTATTTACACGAGTACACTTTTTTATAAGAATATAACTACACCACATAAATGACTCCGGAAAAGCTGCAGATAGAGCCATAAGAAATGAATGCAACTGATTTCATCCACGCGGTTTGGCTTTATGAAGCAGGCACGCAAACGGTTACGTCATGACGCAACGACGCATTACCAGTCGGACCCTGGGCGGTGTGAAAAGAGCCAGAGCTAAACCGAAGAACTGGTTCTGAACCTGAAAAGCTCTAGCACGGAGCTTGAACCGGAGTTGCGTTGGTGTGAATGAGGTACATGAGAGGTTTGCTGTTGCAGTCCTAAATCCCCAGATTTGTTACGCTCTAAATGACTCCTCGTCCCTGTCCATCGGATATGTGGATACAGATGTACAGTCAATTGAGTCTACGAGCACACGATCATCTTGGCCTGCTGTTTTTCATGTGCCCAAGTTCTCCTACGATGTAGAATTAAAACTTCAGCAGGAGGGCTTAACTTATGTTCAAAATGGCACTGTGCTTATGCCAGAGCCGAAGTTGAAGTCAGCCATCCTTGATCGTTTAGTGCAGGAAATAGTGAAGTATAAAGTCTATGTCACTGATAAGGAGATGGAAGAGTTGGCACAAAGTCTTATCAAAACACATCCGTGTTCATCTGAGAAGGGGTCTTGCACTGGATGTGGCGGATGGAAGAACAGTTTAAAGTATAAACTATCCAACTACCGCACACACCTTAGAAAACTGGGCTGTCCAGAAGTGACTGTGAACTCCTTAAAAAAAAAAACCTGCGGGAAAGAAAAGTGCAGCTTTGCCGTCAAAAAGGCAAAGAGAGCTGAGGTGAATTTTTGCCCAACATACCCAATTGCAGAAACTGAGGAGAGTCTGGAAGCTATGCAGAGAGCTCTACTTTTAGATGCAAAGAAAAGGAACAACAGACATTGTGAAACTCAAGATGGATAAGACCTTTGCACTCAGAAGACATGAAGTTGTTTGTGATGGTCCAATGGTGGAGGATTTCATGGCAAGGTGGCCTGCTCTGTTTGAAGTCTCTGAGGTAAGGCTTATCCCATGCTCGGTTTTTCATCCTGAATTTTGAAGTTGATAAAAGGAAATCCATGGGCACACTGGCAAACTGCTAATATACTGTAACTGATTTTATATAGTTTATCTGTGCTTTTTAACCTCATCCTGGTCTCCAGTATGTGTGGTGGTTGTTTTCTCCCTAATGTTAAACAATGATCAAATTCCTTTTTGATTTTATGCATTTTCAGATCAACTCTGAATTCAAGAGAATCACGACCAAGCCACTACAATAAAAATTCCTGTCTCAGCTGGACCTCCACTCTAGCACCCTGATGAAGCTGTTCCAAAAGCGAGGAGGACAGCTTGGAGGAAGGCTGGAAACAATAATTTTACAAATGGCTAATGTAAGTGATACAGGATTCTCACAATTATGAATAACCTATAAACATAAATTATTTTGAAAACAATTTTTGAGAATCACGAATTTTAGAATTGTGAAAAGTGATGCTACAATATTTTACATTTTAGTTATTACATAATTTATTTGCAAGAATGGCACACAAAAAGTGCTCATCGCCAAGGAGACCTTTAGTGCTTTTTTTTTTTTAATCTTTCTCCTTTCAGTAGTGTAGTAGCTCCGCAGTGAAAATGACCAGAGTGCTGGCTGACAGCAGCTCTAATACACAGTGCTACTTTTTGGTCCTTCAGTGCCACCATAGATTCTCTGATTGAGTAGAGCGTTGCCATTCCCTCTCTAACCATACGTTTAGCTAAAACACCCTAATTCTACACATTGTAGCTTTAACTGACCCTGTCTTGAGCAATCTATCCATCTCAATTTTAAATGTGATATATAATAATTCAACTCGTATATCCACTGACCACAATTTGAGAAAGATGTCCAGGGGATGTGGAGCTCACAGCAGAGCTTGCACTTTCTTAGGAACTGTGATGTTGTATTCTCAAAGTAATATGTATCCAAATGACAGTTCACACCAGTAGTTAACTTGAATTAAAGCACAAGACCTGTAATAAGACACTAATCAAGTACATTTACTTTCAGTGTGATGATGTAGATGCTGGACGTGAGTCTATCATCAAGGGACTATGCATCTACATGGGGGAAGATCCAAAAGACCTTGTGCGAGAATATGTGGTATGAATCTGCCTGCTTCTTTTATACTTCTCTTCACTTTTGTTTTCATACATGATCTCTTGGGCTGAAATTGTTCATTGAAAATATAGTGGGTTGTTTTTGTTTCATATTACGAAATATCACAGCAATATTTCATCGTTGCTGCTTGAATTAACTTAATACATTTGGAATTGCAATTTTTCCTATTATACTTGTGGAGTAGTTGCATACATATTTACCTTGGAGCATTTTAACAAACTAATAAGTGAACACGGCAACTAGTGCCACACAAGGACATGTCCCACTTGTTATACTCAGTAAGGCATAGCCAGCTTAAAGATCACCAGATTGATTCATGTTCTGCTGTAATTACTTGATTATTTTATCTACATTTAATTTGACATCTTTAATTTACTTTAATTTATAATGTTCAACTTGCCATGGCTAGATCTATACTATGCCTTCCCTTATTTTATTTCATTTGTTCTTGATGGGGCTTGGTTTTAGGTCTTATTTGCTTACATTTTGCCATTTTTTTGTTTACAGGACACAGATGAAGGCGCCATCAAGGACACAACTGTGGGGATTTATGTTCTTAAAGATGCTTCCACTGATGAACCGGAGGACATCGGGATCGTTCTAGAAGGCGTCAAAGTCTTGACAAATCTGGATAATGTAGCATTAGCTTTTGTAATGCTGTTCGGACTAATGTATAGTTCGGAGAATATCAGCTACCCTGCTGACCTCCGCTACACCTTTGAAGTAGTCCAAAGCATTATAATGGAACTGGACTGCGGTAAGCTCTCAAACAAAGCAACTGCTCTGAAAAACAGGCTCCTTCAGTGAAACGGTTCAGAGACTGCTGCATGCAAGAAACCCCAAACAATTGAATCTGTTCTTTTTTCTCTGTTATGTTTTAGGATTTGTTGTTACTTCGTTACAACTTGTGTTTTTAACCTAAGACCATTTTAAAGACCATTGCTGTCTTTAGTGCTTGTGTTTGAGACTATTATAAGAAACCTGTCAATCCTGCATGTGTCTGAAATCTTTTATCTAGCATCCCCCCCCTGCTGAGAATTGAAGGAACTGTGAAACTGTTCAGCCTGTTCACTCTTATTGTTCCTTCATATATTTCTTCTAGACTGATGCCACCACAGGTCATTTGATGTCACAAATGTTCAGGTTAAAGCATAGTTCCATGCTTTAATTATTCAATGTTCCATGCTGCAGTGTTTTTCTATATTGCCTGTGCTGTAGCACCTCTTTTAATTGTTTAAAAATATATATATTTGATAAATTCTATTGTTACTGTGAAAAGGGTAAAACCCTGAATTAAACCACATAATGGAGAACTAGTTTGAATGTACTGAAGTGTGTGTATAGTGGTATTCTTGTTGCTTATTTAAAGCTCAATAAAGTGTTTTGATACAGAACTGCTTGATTTTGTATTTGCCTCCATTGGAAGCTATGTGTGCAATGTATTTGAATGAGATAGACTTAGCAAATCATATTTGAAATTGCTTTAAACACGCATAATACCTTTTTAATAATATTAGCATGAAAAATTCAAGTTACATTTACTGGTCAAAATCTAGCAACCAGAACATGATGAAATAGCTTAAAACATACACATTATATTTTAATAATGGCATGAAAAAATCATGTTAGAATTTCAGGTCAAAATTAAATAAACAGAACGTGATGAAATTGCTTTAGCATTTCTCAATAAAATGGGATTGCAGTAGCTGAAAAATATCATGTTGAATCAACATGATTATTTCAAGCGGTCTGATGTGAATAGTATATGATGGTTTGACAAGCAAAAATGTGTCAGTTTTACACATTCTCATGGTGTGGGACCAATGTACACATTCAAATCGAGTAAATCCAAAGAACTTTTTTTTCAGTGTTGGCTCTGGGTGAAACATCTACATGTGGCTGAGCAGGTTGATGAACATGACTGGATGGTCTTGCTGCGTGTGACTGCTCATGGTGGCTGTAGATGTTTCTAGATGGACCTTCAGCAGGGCTATATATCTGGCTGGCATCTCACTCCTGATTGTGTGCATGTTGAGCAGGTAGTTTAGGAAATCCACCTTCAATGAACTCACGTGGCTGAACAACACCTCTTCCCATAGCCTTTAGCTTGCTCACCGTCGTCCATTGCGTGCTGGCGCCACGGTGTGGGTATGGGTTGTTGTGGCTTTGAGTCTTGGTGAGAGTCAGGTGCTGGATTCCCTTTGTACTACTCAGTGTACGCACTCTTTGGGCTTGCACGATCTGGATCTCCATATGCACCCTCAGCAGCTGCTTTGAGAACTTCAGCTTCAGCGATGGCAACTGCAGCAGCACTTTCTAGCCGCAATGTGTTGAGACTAGCTTTAAGCTCATCTTTCTTTTTAATCATGTCAGCTTCTCTTTGTGCAAAAGAGGCTTGGACACATGCAGCCTCTGCTTTTGCACGAGCTCTAGCTGCCATGGTGTTGACTGAGGACATGCGGCTTGAACGTGAGGTGTTGGAGCATTGTGATCGTGTTTCCCAATCATCATTGTTGTCTGCCATCATGTAGACTGTAGCTTTGATGACAGAAGTTTGCCATGAATTTAATGATGGATTGTAAACATTTGAAATGTAGCATTTAAGTGTTTCTCAGTTACAAGGTTGTTGTTTTAATAAATCAGACACTGATGGTGCAGCACTGTACTGTACCTCTTTATATAGGCATTTTGTCCCTAACAAATAGTTTTTGCGCTGATCAGGGGGTAGTTGGCTGACATTGTTTTTCAAAGGGGGTACATTATTGAAAAAAGTTTGAGAACCACTGCTCTACTGGACTCTATGGGTACAGTGGGTGGAGCCCCGATAGATAAACGCCCTGTCGTCGAACAACATCGACCCATCACACTGCCCCTGACCGGCCTTTGGTTAACAGCCACCGCACCCCAACTTCCTCTCATCCGGTTGTGACTGTGGAGAAGTCGGGCCGCAGCTTACCTGGCTGGGTAGAGCATAATTGGTCTGAATAAGCCCATAACTCCACCCTGCAGGTGCCAGCGCAAGTGATACACTGTGCACTACGTTTCCCAGGTCCCTAAGGAGCATGGTTAAGTGTACCGTTTCCCCCACACTCACACGCGCTTACCTCGCGTAGAGTGTGCATGAACCGTAGTGGGGAAGGCTCTCCAGCCCTGTATGGGGCTTACTGTGCACCACGCCTCCCGGGTCCCTAAGGAGCACGGGAAGAATGCAAGTGCACTATGTCCCCCACACTCACCTCATGCAGAGTGTGCATGGACCCTAGTGGGGGAGAGCCCCCCAACCCTGCATGGGGCTTACGGTGCACCATGTTTCCCGGGTCCCTAAGGAGCATGGGGAGAACATAAGTGCGCCATGTCCCCCACACTCACACACGCTTACCTCGTGCAGAGTGTGCATGGACCCTAGTGGGGGAGAGTCCTCCAGCCCTGTATGGGGCTTACTGCACACCATGTTTCCCGGGTCCCTATGTAGCACATAAGTGCATTATGTCCAGGGGCCTGGCGTAGACCAAGACGCCGCCGTGCATATGTCCTCCACACTCATGCCGTTGAACAAGGCTGTTGATACAGCCATACCACGTGTAGAGTATGCATGGACCCCAGTGGGGAAGGCTCTCTCCGCCTGTCCATAGGCATGTGAAATGCACTCGCAGAGCCATCCTGTCAGGCGTTTCTTGGACAGAGCTTTACCCAAAGCACACAAACAGCTGTTCAGTGCGCCTAATGGAAGCCGTGCGCCCTGAATAACATATAACCCGGGCAGAGGAGGTGCAATTTAGCCTCCCTGTCCCCAATATGGGGTGGAAGACTAAAGCCGTCTAACTGTATAGCCCTCGACCGGAACGAACTGAACAAACCACTTCGTCCTGTAACAGGCTGTGGTGGATCCTGCTCTTGCTGCCTGGATAGTCTGAATAGCATTGTCAGACAGCTGAGCTTCCATTCCCCATACAACTGTGTTAGGGGACCTGCACGCAGCTGTGGAGTTGCAGCTAAGAAGCTGTAGTATTCTCTGGTGGCCCACTCCGCCACCAAACCTTCCATAAAAGGAAGATTGGCCCATGGGGGGTTGACACAGAAAGGGCCGATTTTCTGCGGAGGTCCTTGAACGTACCGTGGCCCCACGCCTTCGCATTAACGCTGTGTTTCACATTAACAGTGAAATGCATTAATCGGAGCTATTACACCAGGCGAGGTGTGTTTTCTGACAACAACACGCCGCGTCCACCTGCTGTTTCCTTTACTGGAGTTACAGCGGGGCGGCGAATGTGGGACAATGTTCTCTCCTCTGATCCCTAGATTCCACCATGAGATGTGATATGTGACAAATACTGAACTAACTGAGCAGCCAATCGTGTCGATCGTCGCCTACCATGTTGTTACAGATATGGGCATCTCCTGTTGGCGCTTTGGTAAACTGCATGCTGACACAGGCTTACACTGTGATGTACTATATGCGTAGACGCGGTAGGGTGCATGTGATGGAGTTGTGAGTTCTGGGGCAAGAGGGACCTGGTCCAAGGAAGAGAACCAAGACGACCCAGAGACCAGGTCGAGGGACTCGTCGATGCGGGGGAGGGGGTATGAATCCTTCTTGGTGACCCCGTTCACCGGCCTGTAGTCTGAGCACAGACACCAGCCACCTGTCTTCTTTGGGATCATGACTACAGGTGCTGCCCCACGGGCTGTCGGAGGGCTCTATGATGTCTGCCTGCAGCAATGTGCAGCATGCTCTGCACTGCTTCGTCACAAGCCTGCTGACGGGCCAGGGGAAGTCGGCGAGGACGACACTTGACAGGGCGCGAGTCCCCTGTATCAATCTCGTGATCTACCAGATGAGTTCGGCCCACCTCCTCCTCACTCATGGCGAAACTGCCCTGGAACTCTAGCAGCAGCTGCCAAAATTGCTCCTGCTGCTCGGGATTAAGGCCGCCACAGTTCTTCCTCCACACCTCCAATATTCCAGTCTGGGGTAACTGGGGGGGGCTGGGACTGGGTGGCACAGGCCGGAGGTGACAGGTGCGGAGTTGCCCTGAGTGGGTGTCACCGGGGATAAAGGCAAGGAGGAAGGATTGTTTACAGTTTCTAGGGTACTCACTGGGTGCGTAGGGGTCTCCCAGAAGGTTCAGCAAGGGTGTGTATACGGGTAATAGTGATCACAGGCCCCCCCGTGGAAACTCACTGTGCCTGCTTGAAGATCCAGGTGGCAACCAGTCGCCCTCAAAAAGTCCAAACCCAGAATACACGGGTCCTGCACTTCTGCTATCCACACCGGATGCTGCACTTTAACTCCCCCCACCAACACAGTCAGCATGCCTTTTCCTTTCATAGGTGCCAGCTCTCCCGTGACTGTGAGTAGACGCACCGCTGTCGGTTCAAATTGAGTCCCACTGGGCAACACATCTGCTCTCACCAGGGTTACTGTCAAGCCTGTGTCCACCAGTGCAGTGCAGGGCACCCCTTCCACAGTGACAGGGACTTAACAGGAATCCCAACCACCAACACGGCCCACCGCGACGACAGGCTCCAAGCATGTGCTGTCATCTTTTTCAGGAGGGAGTAGAGTCTGGCTCCCCCGGCTGTGCTGTCGGGCTCCTTCCTCAGATGTGTTGGTGGCAATAAGGCTGTGGTTTGGTTTTTTGGGCCTGGCTCCGCATCTTCCCCTTCATGCGGGCTGCGCGTCGTTTCCCTGGGCCCGGTGTGCCTTGGGCAGTCTCTGGCCAAATGTCCTGGCTGACCACACCCCCAGCAGACCCTGGTACTTGGCCTGCGTTGCACAGCCGGTGGACCCACCCCTTCGCTGCTCCTAGCAGCTACACTCCACACATTCTCTCTCTCCACAGCCATCTCCAAGGCCGCCTGCAAGGACTGTGGATGCTGCAGCTGTACCTCGACCCTCAAGTCAGCAGGGAGCAGGGCCCTGATGAATTGATCCCACGCCAGCTCACTCTGCACTCCGGGTGTGCATACGCCTACCACGTCAGGCTTTCCGAGTCGTTAGCAAGCAGTAGCAGGCATGATAGAGCCTCTTCTGTAGGCACAAAGCTAACTGTAGCGCTTTAGTCTCTATTGACCACCCCCCTGCATGTGCTAGCAGTTCAAATTGGGCATCGAAAGCCCCCCAGTCCGACCTACCCGAGTGTAGATTAAACGTCTGTGTAGCAATGCAGTGGGAGTCACCGACTCAGGAAGGAGACACGGTGGAGCAAGAGCTTTGATGTCAAACACTGATGATTTATTTGGAGTTTCGGCCGGAGAGTTCACATCACAAATCACAGCAGTCACGGTGAGACTGCATGGGTGGGTTGCCACGTCAATTCTGGAGCGCCTCTCTCTTGTTAGCCCATTTAACTGGTTTCACAGAGAGTAATCAACATATTTTGATAAGATAGCTTTAGACAGTTGGGCACACTGAGTCACTTGCGTCCGTCACTTATGGCCTCGAAGATGTCATACCTTGGAGTCCATAAGCAACAAAGAAGGAAGTGTCTCAGTGCACCCACAACAACAGACCATCTGTGACCTAGTGTTGACCGGTCACAGAATGGGAACAATAACATTATGGCTCAAGCAGCCTATGTCCTTAAAGGAGATAAACAGACGTCAGGGTTGGTCCTGTACGTCATATCTAGGAGTCTAGGACAATTATTTCCCTAACACCGAGTACTTTGGTGTTTTCACGGACACGGCTGCTACTGGTAGCTGGGCGCCGCCATTGTTGTTTACATCCAGATGGGCGCCGCCATTGTTGTTTTCATCCCGAATGTTAATGGCGCGAAACGCTGCTGAGGACGGAGTCATCCCCGCGTCTCTAGCCATCCTCACCGCCGACTCTCTCAGGCGCTCTCTCGCCTCCCGTGCACTCTTGAACTCCGTACTCATGTCCTTCGACCACCCGCATGCTCCATCTTCCTCTCCGTCACTCTTTTCTTGCTTCACTCCCATCCTCCCAAACTCATTCATCTCCGCTAGCTCACTGGCTATAACTCCGTGACGCAGTTACGAGCTCCCGTCAGGATAGACGTCCTTCGTTCGAAAAAGTCACTTCTGACACCAATGTAACGCTCCACAATAGGAGTCGGAAACAGGCCTCAAGTTATTAGGTTTAATAGCTCCTTTGGTAGCATACAAATACAGGTTCATAGGTCACAGGTTACAGGTCGCAGGTTCAACGTGAATCTAGTACTCCACTCACTAACTCACACACGACACAGCAGGGTCAACGTCACACACTCGCCAGCCCTCCCCCTCTGCTCCCCCAACCCGCACACCGACCAGCATTACTGTGCAGCTCTGTGATTGGCAGAGAGACGAGGGATGCTTGAGTGACCCACACAGCACCCTATACAGGGTCGCTACAATATTTACTAAACTAAAGCAATAAAGAGAGTAATGTAGGCCTGAGGAGTCGAGGAGGGGAAATTAGAGAAATTAGAAACCTTCAGAGTGTCCGGGATCTCCTCAGCAGGTCCTTCCAGAGTCTATGGCCCTTTCTCATTTCACTAATTTCCCCTCCTCAAATCCTCGGTCCTCCGGTAGTGACCCGGAAATGGATTTCAGCGCGCCATGTTGAAGGACATCTCATTTCTCTAAATGCACTTCGAGGACCGAGCATCGAGCATCGAGGAGGCTCTCTGGAGGAGCTCTAACCGAGGATACACTGATGGGTCCTCCGCGGATCCTCCACGGATGTATTTCCGGCAGCAGTGATGTTTAAAAGAGGTGTGACGCACGGCCGGAGTTATCTCAGCCAATGACAGCTCTGCATGCATCGAGGATACACTGGGTTGCCTCATCTTGCGGAGGGTGCCTCAACTGAGCCGAAAATGCGGCGCAATTAGTGTGGCGCGGCACAGTTTCGCCGCTGTGAAGCTCCAAAGCTCTCATCATATAACTTTGCGTGGGGCCTCATGTTGGCCAGGGACGGCCCTGGGTGCGTGTGGTACAGTGTGTGTGTGTGTGTGTGTGTGTGTGTGTGTGTGTGTGTGTGTGTGTGTGTGTGTGTGTGGTGTGTGTGTGTGTGTGTGTGTGTGTGTGTGTGTGTGTGTGTGTGTGTGTGTGTGTGTGTGTATATGTGTGTGTGTGTGTGTGCGTAGATGCGGCGGACTCAGTTGGATTGGTGTCCTATGCTTACTTTTAATACTTGTAAATAAAACTTTTGGCCCGTAATTTCATTTCCTCATTGTGGCGACGATAAGTCTGATAGGGTTACGTTATTATGAGAGTGCTCTCATACCTGTTTGAATCTGAAATTGTATATTATATAAATATATATATAAATATATATATGTGTGTGTGTGTGTGTGTGTGTGTGTGTATGTCCGCATCTATAGCCTGTTATTGTCTCATTATACTGCACTGTGAATGAATCAAAGTAAATATATAAGTGGTCATGAACACATCTGTCCATCAGACAGAGGGCTGCTGTGCCTCCTGTCATCATTAATGGACGTCTCTTTAAAATGACCGCTCAGAGGAGAGGAGTTCTCATTTCTCTAACCGCCTGCTGCTTCCCCTCCTCTCTCCTCGGTTCCCCTCCTCAGTCCTCCGCTCGCATCTCCTGTGGTCGGGACTAAGACACGAGGATAGGAGTCAAGGAGGGGAGTTAGAGAAATGAAAAAGAGTGGAGAGGCTCTGCCTTGTGATTTAATCTGAACCATGGAAGGACCAGGAGCAAAGCTTCTGAGAATCTCAGCATGCGAGGGAACATAACGCAATAAAAAGATCAAGCAAGTCCGCTCTGGACTTTAAGATTAATCAATAAAAAATGTAAATCCATTCTAAAGCAACAGGTAGCCAGGATCGGTGTGATGTGGTCGTTCAAGTTGCGTTGATCATGTAATTAGTTAAAACAATTATGTAGCCTAAATGATGAACTTGGATGAAAGATAAAGGCATGTTATCTATGAAGCAACAGTCTTCACAGGTAGATAGTCAGCCACATCGAAACACAGAGGCTGCCTCCAGGCAGGTATACTAGTGAATCCTCAAACTATTCTGAAAGAAATATGCTGCAGTAAGCACAAAAATCCACACAATGTTTTTAACAGAATGTTGACACAAGGTGACAGAAGGATTTGCATGACTAATCCCATTACCTTTTACCTTCATTGATCTATAAAATATGTAATCCTTAAAAAAGCTGATATTTGATCAGCTGTGGCTGTGGTCCAGTATGCATGTTCCATAAATTGCCACAACACTTACTTTGTTATTTGATCGTTACATAAACCAGATGTGGAGCGAAATGACAGAGCTGGTGTCCTCCAACAACAACTACTCCTGCTACCGGAAGGCCTTCAGTGAGTGCCAGGGCTTTAAGACCCCCATCCTGGGGGTGCACCTGAAGGACCTGATCGCAGTGCATGTGGTCTTCCCTGACTGGGGGCATGACAGCAATGAGGTGAACCTGGTGAAGATGCATCAGCTCTACATGACCTTCAACGAGTTGGTGTCCTTGCAGACTGCGGTGGCCCAAGTGGAGCCCAACATGGACCTGATCTACCTGCTGACGGTGAGGGCCCCCCTCCACACATAGAACCTCAGGGGAAGCATTTAATGCTGGCAAAATATGTGTGCATATATAAGGAATTGGCCAAATATCAAATTTACAACAGAAAAAAATATGTATCTCTGTCTTTCTCTTTTGTTTCTGTTTCAATTCAACATCAATCATATTCAGCACAGCTTCTTCTGAGAGGAAGAGGAGTAAATAGAGTAAGAAGGATTTAAAAACTGTTGTCAAGCATTTTTGTAGCAAAACATATTAATCAGAATAGTTTTGTTGGTCAAAATATAAAAGCATTAGCCTGGGTGTAGGACGGAAATGTATTTCGTCTTTTTTGTAACTTGCATAAAACTAATATAAGCCCCCAAAAATAGATGGGTTTAACACCACAGGACAAACCAGAAAAATATATGTTTGACATCGGCCCCTGATCTGATTTCTCGGACCAAAACTAGTTTAAAGCTGCCACTCGCTTTTTCTACCTGACACCCAGGACCTGTCACTGCGCTCCAGATCACAAAACATATCCAAATCTACTGTGAAGTGCTCTGTGTATTGGATCTAATAATGGAGAAGCACCACATCAGTGTAATCCAAGAAAAAAAAAATCAGTGCTATATATTTCCAACAGTGTGATTAATCAATATGTAATAGTCTATACATTAAACTAAAGCTTACTGTGTTATACTCAATTGTTTATAGATTAAACTAATGATATCCAAAACCCTTTTGTTTTCAGCTTTCTTTAGACCTTTATTACACCGAAGATGAGATTTATGAGTTGTCATTACTAAGGGAACCACGTAACCACAAATCATTGGTGAGTTTCAAATCGAATGTATTTTGTGTTCAGCTTTGTCCACACTGTGTGCATGCTGGATACACTTTATAGGTATGCTAAAATATTCAGGATTTGCACTGTTTGACAACTTATAATTGTTCATACCTGTCAAAAGTTTGGACACACCTTCAAATTCGAAGTTTTTTATTTAATTTTTAATTTGTATACTTTGTATTAATACTTAAGACATCAAAATTATGAAAGAACACATATGGAATTATCTAGTTAACCAAAAAGGTGTTGAAAAACCCAGAATATGATTTATATTTTAGATTCTTCAAAGTAGCCCCCTTTTGCCTTGATGACAGCTTTGCACACTCTTGGCTTCTCTCAGTCAGCTTCATGAGGTCGTCACCTGGAATGGTTTTCAATGAACACGTGTGCCTTGTCAAGAGTCCATTAGTGGAATGACTTGCCTTCTTAATGTGTCTGGTGACACTGTTGGTGATTTATTCAAAATGCAAGGCACACTTTACCAGCATGGCTACCACAACATTCTGCAGTAGCCATCTAAATATAAATCATATTCTGGATTTCTTTAACACTTTTTTGTTTACTAGATAATTCCATATGTGTTCTTTTATAGTTTTGATGTCTTCAGTATAAATCTACAATATAGACAACATTTAAATAAATAAAAAACTTCTAATGAACACACAGAAGGTGTGTCCAAACTTTTGACTGGTAGTGTATTTGTATTATTTGTCATTTGTTACCCCTTTGGAACTATATAGTGGTGCAGGAACTAAAAACCTGTATTTGAATTAGCATTTTACCATTTCATGTTCCTTTGTCTCAAATTCAATAATTTTTCGAATGCGTTTTTGGTTGTTAGCCTGGAATAAGGTTTGTGGTTAACACAAGCTGAAGAGAGTTTCCCGTTTTGTTCTACAACATAAAATAAATCAGTAAATATCCCACTGGTGAAGCTGGCGTCTAAACGTCATCATGTCGAAAATGAACCAGCTTAGCGATGGTGAAGTGAATTTAAGTGACCGTGAGTAGTTTGTTTACAAATAAACCTTAGCTTTTTACTTCTCCTATTTGCATTCAGAAATTGGTGTTAATATGTGGAGATTATATCCCAGAGAGTTTATTTACTACAATAATCCAAATGAAAAAAACTTGTATTCTTGTCGAGGGAGCCATGGCAATGCTACCACTCTATTAGGAGAATTGGAAATCTAGGTGTGCAACAGATTATTTGCTGAATTTATTCCTGTGTCCGTGTACCTTGTCCTTCCTCACAGCCTACCTCTCCAACAACTCCCAACAAGCCCCTGGTCCCTCTGGACTGGGCCTCCGGGGTCCCCACCAAACCGGACCCCTCTGTAGTCAACAAACACATCAGGAAGGTGGTGGATGTGAGTGGACGACACACCTCTTCAAATTATACCTACAGAATGCATTGATTGGAAAGATGTAGAGATGTGTGTTTTAATTTATTTTTCTCGTCATTGGGAAGTCTGTGTTCAGGAATTATGACCATGACCATGATGGCTATATCTCTCAAGAGGACTTTGAGAGCATTGCTGCTAATTTCCCCTTCCTGGACTCCTTCTGCGTTCTGGACAAAGATCAGTGAGTGTACATGTTCAAATAATTCACTTCAGTATTAACTACACTTTTAACTGTAGTTTTAGTCCATTGCAGTTGTCACGATTCTTATGTCATGTCACGGTTTTAGTTTGGTGTGTCTGGTAATGGGTGTTTTGCTGTTCTATTTCGTATATGGCTTCGCCCTCTAAGGCTATCGCTATTGGGTTTACCCTTCTGCGCCCCCGCGCAGTACTGAAAACACTTGTAGTCCACGCCCACCCGCTAGGTGGGCCCCACCCTCGGGCCTCCTTCCAGTATAAATAGGGAGGTTGCCCGGCGATCTGCTCCCTCTTTTCTTAAGCAACCAGCAGTATACTGAAGCACGAGAAAAGCAACATCATGAGCAATAAAGAGTGTGTCCGTATGTGCCCTTCGTGCAATACGGGCTACATTATGAGCTACGATTTGCATCCAATATGCGCAGCCTGTCTGGGGCCAGAGCACGCGGACGCGGCTCTCAGCCAGCAGGTCGCATGTCCTCACTATGTGCGTCTTCCTTCATCCGACAGGAAGCGAAGGGCGGACGCTCTAGCTGCTGCGGGTGAGGAAGACGTCTGGGGTGGGCAGGAGCCCATCCAGAACACACCACCGTCGCTGTGCGCAGCCGTGGCGGTGTCCCAGGCGAGGACAGCCAGCGGTGAAGCAGCAGTGATACCAGCGGCAGCAGCAGCAGCGTCCGGCAGCGGCGGCCGGGGCACCGGGGGAGTGTGAGGAAAATAAAAAGAAGCTTATTTTCCAACATGTTGGCTGAGTCATCGGTTTCAAATGTGTTTCACATATCCCCCACGCTGGGTAAACCAGCTGCCTATGACCTATCGGTTAATAGCCAGCAGGATTCGTTACAAAAGCCTGCGCATTTTAATCTATCGATTAATAAGCTGCGGAGCACAGTAACTACACCAGCTGCCTTCAATCTGGTGATTAGTAGGCAGCATGGTTCGCTGCAGGGTTCTGGTGGTTATAACTTTCGGTTATTAAACCACAGACCTCGCGGCATTCCTCTATCCGAGATACGCCACCTACACACGGTGATTAAGCCCATGAGCGCCGTGGTAACGCCTCATGGGGTTATCACTGCACACACCTCCACCCATCCTCTGAGCGTGTACGCGCATCATGATGAGAGGCGGAGTGAATGCAACGTGTGAAGGCCTCCTCACAGCCTTTTCGCTAGGCCCACCTTGGGTTGCCTCGCGGGGCCTCCACCCCCCCCCACCAGGAGAGGGGGGGTACAAAAAGGGAGTGAGGTACTCCTGTTCGGCGTCTGCTCCATGAGAGCCGCCGAGGAGACAGAGCGGCCTTGACGGTTTGGGAGGGAGTGTGAGGAAAATAAAAAGAAGCTTATTTTCCAACATGTTGGCTGAGTCATCAGTTTCAAATGTGTTTCACATATCCCCCACTCTGGGTAAACCAGCTGCCTATGACCTATCGGTTAATAGCCAGCAGGATTCGTTACAAAAGCCTGCGCATTTTAATCTATCGATTAATAAGCTGCGGAGCACAGTAACTACACCAGCTGCCTTCAATCTGGTGATTAGTAGGCAGCATGGTCCGCTGCAGGGTTCTAGTGGTTATAACTTTCGGTTATTAAACCACAGACCTCGTGGCATTCCTCTATCCGAGATACGCCACCTACGCACGGTGACAATAAGCCCATGAGCGCCGTGGTAACGCCTCATGTTATCACTGCACACACCTCCACCCATCCTCTGAGCGTGTACGCGCATCATGATGAGAGGCGGAGTGAATGCAACGTGTGGAGGCCTCCTCACAGCCTTTTTGCTAGGCCCACCTTGGGTTACCTCACGGGGCCTCCGCCCCCCCACCAGGAGAGGGGGGGTAAAAGGGAGTGAGGTACTCCCGTTCGGCGTCTGCTCCATGAGAGCCGCCGAGGAAGCGGAGCGGCCTTGACGGTGGGGAGGAAGTGTGAGGAAAATAAAAGAAGATTATTTCCCAACATGTTGGCTGAGTCATCAGTTTCAAATGTGTTTCACATATCCCCCACTCTGGCCGGTGAGCCAGCTGCCATGACCTATCGGTTAATAGCCAGCCGGGTTCGGTACAAAAGCCTGCGCTATTTAATCTATCGATTAATAAGCTGCGGAGCACAGTAATTACACCAGCTGCCTTCAATCTGGTGATTAGTAGGCAGCATGGTTCGCTGCAGGGATCTGATGGTTATGACTCTTCAGTTATTAAACCACAGACCTCGCGGCATTCTTCTGTCCGAGATACGCCACCTATACACGGTCATAATGAGCCCATGAGCGCTGTGGTAACGCCTCATGTGGATATTACTGCACACACCTCCACCCATCCTCTGAGCGTGTACACGCCTCATGATGCGAGGCGGAGTGATACGCAGCGTGTGGAGGCCTCCGCACAGCCCTTTCGCTCTAGGCCCACCTTGGGTTGCCTCACGGGCAGCGGCGGCGAGGGCTCTGGCGTGGCTCGTCGTCATGACAACCACAACACATCTCGAGCATGCGCGCCCGCTGTCAGAGTGTTTCTCGGCGTGGCAGCGCATGTGTTTGATGGACAGATGGATGAACAGGCTGATCAGCAGAGGGTACACCCTGCAGTTCGCCTCCCCCCCCCACAGTTCAACGGGATACAGGTGACATGCCTAACATCCCGTGAACAGTGTATTGCGCTCCAAGCAGAGCTACGGGAACTCCTGTTGAAAGAGGCTATTTCCAGGGTTCCCCAGGAGGAAGAAAATCAGGGGTATTACTCCCGCTATTTTCTTATCCCGAAAAAGACAGGGGGAATGAGACCCATCCTCGACCTGTTTCACATGCTGACGGTCAAAAAGGTGCTAGAGTGTGTTCACCAGGGAGATTGGTTCACCTCTATAGACCTAAAGGATGCATACTTCCATGTACCCATCATTCCGCAACACAGGAAATTCCTGCAGTTTTCATTCCAGGGAATAGCGTACCAGTACAACCGTCTGCCGTTCGGCTATTCCCTGGCTCCTCGTACTTTTTCAAAGTGTGTAGAGACGGCGTTGCAGCCGCTACACAGAGGAGGGATGAGAGTACTATTTTTACCTGGACGCAGTGCTTGAATTGGAATGAAAAAGGTGCCAGTACTCTAAAATCAGCAACTTTTTCAAGTCAATTTTATATATACAGCCCACAAACAAGAATTTGGCTACTATAATGCTGGTGGGTTTGTCTCTTTACTACTGTATATTTTAGAAAGGTTCACTGTTCTTAACATTTTTTATGATAGGCAGCGGATATGGCTAAAGCTCAGTAAGGTCAATATTAACTGAAAATATAGCAATCAAAGTCTAGATCTTCTGCTGAAGACACATGAAGCAGAGACCTTTCAGGTGAGAGCCCCTCTGGTGGTGTTCAACATTAATGACAAGGAAACAAAGCTCTGGTCAGAAGCATTTTTTATAAAAAGCTTTAACAAAATTAAGTATTTCTGTACATTTTGAATGCAATCTAACTTTCCAACTCAGAAAACGAAAAACGAAAAAGTGCCAAAAGTCTTCTCACATGGCTGAGCTGCTTTGCAATATACTTCACCACTGAAGAATACAAATATGTATAAAGTAAACTATGATGCAATCTAACTTTCCAACTCAGAAAAATGATAAAGAGCATGAACAAAGAACATGTAAAAACAAATGCAAAATTTGCACAATCTAAAATGAGAAACTGTAACTGCAAGTAACAAAGTCTGAGCCATGGTAAAGAGTTACATTGAACACCAAGCTGATCAGATAACTCCCTGGTTGGTCTGAAGTCCTTCTATCTCCAGGATCTGTACAAATCGGCACATTATGCCAAAAGTCTTCTCACTGGGTGAGCTGCTTTGCAATATACATTGTTAGAAAAGGCTCCAGAAGGCCTTGGGGACATCAGTATCAGGGGCTGGAGCTGGACAGGCTCTTTCATCAGCACTTCTCCTTCCCTTTGCCAGCCAGGACCTCACATACTGTTCCGGATTGAACTGTCCTAGTGATGGTCCATTACATTTAATGAAAACCAGGCTGGACAGTCGGCTGACAGAGAGAGCATTCCTTTTTGCAGTAAGGATATCGTTCATGCAGCTGAATGCCCGCTCACACTCACTAGTGGAGACAGCGATGGTTCGGACTGCTTTCAGTAGAGGCTCCATGGCAGCAGGTGTACGGGATGCCCTGGTTTCCTTGTATTCGCGAAAGCCCTGAACAGTCTCTCTTCTGTCCACTTTCAGCACTTCGCACAAACGTAGCACCTCTACGTCCCCATACTGTACGTCTAACTCCTCTTCAGGCCAACTTCCAGGATGGATAACTTTCATGTCCTGGATTAGCTGATTGTCCCGGGCCTCCCGGCCATGTAATGGGATTTCTCTTGTGCTGACATGAGAGGAGGTTGTGGAAGTCATTCTGTGTCTCAGATTCTCTACCATACTGCGGAAAAACTGACCTGCATGAATCTGTACAAGCCTGCCATTCTCACGCAGGGCAACACCCTTGAAGGACTTCTCAGCTAGAGCTGTATGAACTGTAGTCATGTGTGGGCCAGGCATGGTGACCATGGATTCAAAAACTCGTATTTCTCGAGTTAAGAGCCTATCTGCTGTAGGCAGTGTCATCTCTCTTTTTTGGAGTTGCCGAGAGAGGTCGCTGAGCTCTGTGAGCGCATCGTACATCAGTCCCAGATTGCTGACAAACGTTGCAGATGTGAGCACATCATCCAGGCCCTTGTACTTTGCTCTGTCTCTGGAATCCCTGCTCGTGTCGTTTGCAGCATTTGTGAAGTGATCATGAAGCACTCGGTAGTTTTCCCAGACTGCTCTGACGCTCCTTTCACTTGAAGCCACCCAGCGGATGGACAAAACACGCCCTATCACCAGGAGACGCTGTCCGACTGCTTGCGCACACTGCGCTAACTGCCTCTGATTTTTGGGGGAGGCATGGAACAAGGAATAGAGTTTGTCAAAAAAGATCTGGAAATGATTGAGCCCTGAGACCTCCTTGACCACATCCCCAACTGCCAGCTCGAGACGATGATTGGAGCAGTGCCACACAAACAGGCTTGGGAATTTACTACACAACTGGGTAGCAACGCCTGTTCTCTTCCCTAGCATGACTGAAGCCCCATCACATGCAAAAGAAACGAAACACTGACCTAAAAAGTCCTCGTTAAAATCTCTTCCAAGACACTCCATTAACGCCTTTGTGATGTCATCAGCCGTTGTTCCATCCAACTCGATCAGCTCCCAAAAAAACGTTTCGGGCTCAGCATCAGCTAATGCTGAGCGTAGACACACAACAAGCACCGTTTTACCACTAATAGTGGTAGATTCATCGACCAAAACACAGAGTTTTCTTTGGTTTTCTGTAATGTCTTTTGCCATTTTTTTCTTCAGCTCATGAGCTATGTGGTCGATGATTTCGCCACAGGTTTTATTGGAGTGCAAAACCCTGCCCACGTTCAGCCCATTCAGTTTCTGTACATTCAAATCAATTGGCATGTCTGTGAATGGCCGGCTATGTTTGCCAATTTTATATGCCGTTCGAAAAACTCTGATAGTGGTGTCTAATTCAGATTTATGCATAGACTGCACTTGATGTTGAATAGTTTCACGTGAAGCAGATGTAAGGATGTCAGCAGCTTTTACATGGGCTTGTGATTCTTTATGTTCTTTGATTTTTTTTTCTCAGGCTAGCTTGTTGTTTGCCCTTGTCAACACCGAAATGAGACACTGCACACTCACCCCATTCAGTTGACAGTTTCAGTCCTTGTCCAGTGTGTATTCCCAAAGATTTGACATCTCTGCATATCCGACATCCTAGCTTCTTATCTTTAAGAAGGAGCCATGCATTGGTCTTGCAAAAATATTGCACCTGGTCCGTTGTCCAGCAGTCAGGTGCATCGCTTTGCCCGGTGTTGGTGGTGGCAGTTGCGCCAGCAGCAGCTAACGTTAGAGGCTCTGGAGGAGGCGGCGGAGCTAGTGCTAATGCTAATACACTAGAACTTGGAGCAGGAGGATCAACCAAAGAAAGCTCCCCATCAGACACAATTTCCAACACAGGCACAGCATTCTCTGTATTTGAAGTTTCTTCCGGCGACAACCGCTGTCTTTTTGCACTTTTATTAATCCACGCTAACATTTTAGAAATGCTAATTTGTGACGTGACTTGCTTTCCTTCTCTCGGGGGCGTGCCTGCTCTGTTCTATCACTCTACATAGCCACCCACTGGGTGGGAGTTGCACTGCATAAACACAACACACGTGCATCTAGGTATGTAAATTGTAAAGCATTAAAACATGGTTTTACTAACAGTTTTCAGTATGTTGTTACTTCGGCATTATTATTATTATTATTATTTTGAAACGTGTATTACTATTAAATCACGGTCAAATAGGTTAATTTTGACATAGTCGTTTCCACCACAGTATTTACATGGAGAAGATAAGCCCCGCCCCCTCTCCAGCACGTTCTGTTTGAATGACAGGAGTAAACAGCTGACAGCCACTGTGAAACTCCAGCGGTTAGAGCGATGAGAATGTCCGTTCGGCACCTCATGACGCATCTACTGAGTACCGGGCGGCTGTATATATATATATGGATGTATAATAAGAACGGCGGGAGAGTGTTGAGTACTGGCACGGTGCATGAGTACCGGACTACCGCCAGCATGCCGGTACTGAGCAAGAAGTGCCGGTACTCCATGGGTCAGAACCAGAAGTGCCGGTACTGCGTACCGGTGAGTACCGGCCCAATTCCAGCACTGCAGTGGAATTGAAAACTCAGCCAGCAGCAGAGCGCTCTCTGGCAGCGAGTGAGAAACTGACAGCTCTCCTCCGGCGTGTCACAAACCACACAGCCCTCTCCGTAACGCAGCTGCTCGGCATTAGCGTCAGCTGGTCACGGGGGGGATTCCCCTGGGTCTCCCCCACAGGGGGAGTCTCCAGAGGTGCTTCATTCACTGCAGAAGCCTGCTGTTTTAACCTATTGGTTTATAAACTGCAGAGCTCGAGGCATTCCTCTGTCCCAGATATGCCTCCTACACACGGTCATAATAAATCCACGAGCACTGTTATAACGCCTCGTGAGGACAGCATACACACACCTCTCATCCTCTGGGCGTGTACACGCCTCATGATGAGAGACAGAGTGGAATGCAGCGTGTGGAAACTCCCTCGCAGCTTTTTTGCTTCACCGGCTGCAGCGGCGAGGGCGTGGCACGTCACCATGACGACCATTACGGCACATCACAGAGAAGCCTCTCCCCCCAGCAGTTCCATGGGATGCAAGAGGTCGGAGGAAGAAGAAACATCTCATCTCCTCTGGCCGGGGCGCGCGCTGTCTGCTATGTAGCGCGCACGGCGGCATTGCGCCGTTCTCAGCGTCTGTTTGTGCATAACAGAGAGCGCTCGATCGGGCAACCTCTGTCTACACAACGGCTGTCACACTGGCTGTGTGAGGCTGTGTCACAGGCATATGTCTCCTCTGGGGTGGAGCCCCCGGAGAATATCAAAGCGCACTCAACCAGAGGAATTTCCTCCTCCTCGGTGTTGCGCGGAGGAATGTCAGTGGAAGATATTTGCACGGCTGCATCTTGGTCTTCCCCCTGTTCATTTATTCAATTTTATTGAGGGATGTCTCCCTTTCCTCTCTGACACGCCCTGTACTGGGTGTCCTGTCAGAGTGAGTGACGTCAGGGATCCAGCTGTGCGCCACTCTCCTGCCTCTCGGCACACAGAGAGCGGCCCTTTTTCCCCTCGTAGGAGAGGGACGTTCCCCTTCCTCTGACACACTTCGTAGGGAGTGCCTGGTCAGAGTGAGTGACGTCAGGGATCCAGCTGAGAGCTCTCCTACCTGGCTGACACGGAGAGAGCGGCTGTTCCCCCTCTATGATCGCAGGACAAGGTGGGACCTTCGTCTCTACTTTCTCACAGCGGTCGGTATGTATTGTTCCCAGCCTTCACCCCGTCAGGAAAACAGGTATGTTTGCTCCAGGGACGGGGATGTGCTATTACGCATGGCACAACAGGCAGGGGGGTGTTATTAAGCAGGTATGTCTGTGCTTCTAGTGCTGGACGGACCCAGTGGGGCGCAGACTACATTATGCTTCGCCCTTAACCCAATAGCGATAGCCTGGTAACCCAGCTTCTATGAGTATTGGCGCAGCCCTCTAAGCGCTGGGCCCCACTGGCTCTACGAATAGCTGAAGAAAAGTTATATTGTATGGGAGCAGATCGCCGGGCAACCTCCCTATTTATACCGGAAGGAGGCCCGAGGGTGGGGCCCACCTAGCGGGTGGGCGTGGACTACAAGTGTTTTCAGTACTGCGCGGGGGCGCAGAAGGGTAAACCCAATAGCGATAGCCTTAGAGGGCTGCGCCAATACTCATAGAAGCTGGGTTACAGTAGGTAACCTCAGTTCTGTTCTCCCTGTCATGTTTTCCTCCTTGTGTATTGTCTGGTCCTTCTCCCTGTGTTTTCCTCCCTGTCGTTAGTTTCCCTGGTTTCCCTGATTGTGTTCACCTGTTTCCCTTGTGTGTCTCCTGTGCTCACCAGCACCAGCCCCGCCCCTGATTGTCCCCACCTGTGTCTTGTTACACTGTGTTTAAATTCCCCTGTCTCCCAGTGTTCAGTGTCAGTTCGTCTTGTCTCTTGCTATCGTCAGGTCTATGCTCTCTTTGTGCTCTTGAAAAGTTGTGTTCCTCACTACGTGAGCGATTTCATTTTGTTCTCAATTTTTGGCATCTCAACCTGAGATTCGATAGTGACCTTTTTTTGTTCATCTTGCTTTTTTGGAAAAAATTAAGTATCTTAACAATACTTTACCTCTGTCTCCCGGGTCGTGCAATTGGGTCCTACATCCTGATTGTCTGAGTTTATAACAGCAGTCAAAGCATGCAACGCAGTTTAACCTATTTTCCCAGTGGATGCTGGGTAGTGTAGCTACTTTCCAAATAATGGAACATTTCTAGTTTCAAACTTGTTTTTAAAAAAACAGAAGTGATCTGCATCAAGAAAGCTGTTCCCCAGCCACAACCACTCTTTCTTATTGTGGTGTGATAACCTTCACCACATAACAATGAGTTCAGTGGCTTTAGAGTAGCTGTAGCTTACAGTGACTTTAAGATGAGCTCCTTCAGAATCAAATGTGTAAAAACTGGTATTGAAATTGCTTTAATATAGATTTTTTGTCTCATGTTAGATGGAAAGGAGGGAACACTCCTTTGCTCTGTAATTTTAGTTTAATCTCCTGGATAAATAATATGATAATAATAATGTATCTAAATATCTTCTCTAATGTCTTGCTCACTTACTCTATTCCTTGTCTTCCTCTCAGAGACGGATTGATCAGTAAGGACGAGATGATAGCGTATTTCCTCCGGGCCAACCCACTGCT
The DNA here is from genome assembly GCF_902827175.1 of Gymnodraco acuticeps. Lineage (NCBI taxonomy): Eukaryota > Metazoa > Chordata > Actinopteri > Perciformes > Bathydraconidae > Gymnodraco > Gymnodraco acuticeps. The sequence continues at coordinate 597,594 of NW_022989799.1, forward strand.
CCAGTGTAAGATGGGTCCAGGTTTCATCCACAACTTCCAGGAGATGACATACCTGAAGCCCACCTTCTGTGAACATTGTGCTGGATTTGTGTGTATCTTCCATGCCTTTTTTTCTTCTCTTAGCAATAAACAGGCAAATATTGTAATTATTGTAAATATTGCAAATATTGTAATTAGTGACCGGCCTGCATTAAGACCACATGTGGGTCATGACCTGGTCATGACACTTGTCCAGTTCAGCCACAGACTGGATCTCTCTACTTGGTTGGATTATATTACTAATGGCCTGGTACATGTGTAGTTTTCAGCAGCAGTGCCTGGTTATTGAGTTCTCACAGATGCAACAGGAAGTGTTGTCATGACTAGGCTTTTGGAACATGCCTCCATGCTTTTATTATTCTTATGTTATGTTTTGTGCTTTGTGTTCCTAATTCCCATTCTCTACATTTCTGGACCTGTAGCTGTGGGGAATCATCAAACAGGGCTACAAGTGCAAAGGTATTGTTTAATTGCATTCATCTGTAAAGACCATAAACACAACATGCAACTTACTGTGATTACTGTAATGTAAAAAGGCCTAAAAGACCGTTATTCTATTGAAGCCAATAGAGTTAAACAGAAAACAGCCATTACGAAAGACAAGTCAATTAAGGCTCATCTTGCTGCCAACAGTATATCCAGTATATTTTAAATGTATGCAATATTAAATAGGATATATTATTCAGATGTTCCGGTTCATATCTGTATTTACTGCCTCTACTGTGACATGATTATAAGCTTTAATGTTCCAACATTTCTTTATTTTTGTCATACTGCCTGTGATGCAGCACCTCTTTTCACACCGTCTGAAATGAGGAATGAGCCTATCACCTACAATGTGTTCGAGCACAAGCCAATAGAAGCTCGAGTGTTACATAGTGATATCACTATTTTACGGAAGTAAAACAGTTGACATGCACAAAAACCTATATAAACACACTACAGGAAAGGGAAGACCCCAAAGATATAAATGACCCATTCTGTCTGGCAGAATGTTTGTTAATGCTTGTATATTCCTTTTCCGTTCCGTTCACAAATTGTCAATTCGATGTAGTAGTTTCAATACTGTTACCGCATTGTCTGTCAGACATTTTTGTTGTTTTAGGATTGTTGTCCTGCTGGAAGAACAATTTACAACCAAGCTGCACATTTATTTTTAGCTGATGTCTTGAAATGTTCCTTCAGTATTTGCAGATAGTTTTCCCTCCTCATGATGCCATTGATTTTCTGGAGTGCAACAGTCCATTATCCAACATCACAACTCCATAAGATTGTGCAGCAGATAGAAAGCCTCCTCCACATATACTTCTCCTATCTCTCTCTCTCTCTCTTTCCTCACTGCAAGGCAAGGCAAGGCAAGGCAAGGCAAGGCAAGTTTATTTATATAGCACTTTTCAACACAAGGCAATTCAAAGTGCTTTACAAAAAATGAAAGAGATTAAGAAAATGGCATTTAAAATCAGTCATTAAAAAGAAAAGCTAATAAAATAAACATTAAAAGAAAAAATACATGGATAAAAGTTACAGTGCAATTAAACATTAAAAGAAAAAAGTACATGGATAAAAGTTACAGTGCAGTCTAAGATATGAATAGTTCAATTAAAAGCAGCGACAAAAAGAAAAGTCTTCAGCCTGGATTTAAAAGTAGTCAGAGTTGCAGCAGACCTGCAGGTTTCTGGGAGTTTGTTCCAGATATTTGGAGCATAATAACTGAACGCTGCTTTACCATGTTTAGTTCTGACTCTGGGGACAGAAAGCTGACCAGTCCCTGAAGACCTGAGAGATCTGGATGGTTCATAATTTAGCAGGAGGTCAGAAATGTATTTTGGGCCTAAACCATTCAGTGCTTTATAAACCAGCAGCAGTATTTTGAAATCTATTCTTTGACACACAGGAAGCCAGTGTAAAGACTTCAGAACAGGAGTGATGTGATTCACTTTCTTAGTGTCAGTGAGGACTCGAGCAGCAGCGTTCTGAATTAGCTGCAGCTTCCTAATAGATTTTTTAGTGAGACCTGTGAAGACACCATTGCAGTAGTCGAGTCTACTGAAGATAAAAGCATGGACAAGTTTTTCCAAATCCTGCTGTGACATTAGTCTTTTAATCCTAGATATATTCTTTAGGTGATAGTAGGCTGATTTAGTAACAGTTTTAATGTGACTGTTGAAACTCAGGTCAGAGTCCATGACTACACCTAGATTTCTGGCTTTATCTGTTGTTTTGAACATTGCACACTGAATTGCAGCTGCTCCTGTCCACAAGCTTCTCATAAATCACACTAGGTGGGAAAATCCACTATTATATTTAATTGTAATAAGAGCAAGCAGACACATTCCAGGCTGCTGCTCGAGAGAAGGGGGGGGGGACAAAGACAAACTATGGTCTACCAAAACATTTATCAACATAAAACAAGACCTTTACTAATCAACAATGACAACCAACAGACAGAACAATCAACAGACAGATTTCCGAACGTCTCGTCGGCCCTACTCTGTCTTCTGCTATCATTTTATTGCGTAGGAAACGGAGATCTGTGGAGGACTTTTTACGATCCGCCATTTTAATCCCACTGCTAATACATTTTTCAGCTTGAACCCACTGTTCTTGTAAGCTCCTAACTCACGCTCTTCTCATTCAAATTCTCCTTCCATTATGACTTCGTATCTATTATCTGACTAGGTTGATATGTGTTCACTTGTATTTATTAATATACTGGACAATTCTTGTCGTTACTCTTAACTGTCCTTAATTCAGACGTGTGTTTAGAGTCGGAGAGGTCCTGATAATTTATTCCGGTAAATTACTCTGACCTACTAATTGACCTGACCGAAGTTATTGAGTCTATGTAAGGTTGCTGCTTGGCTCAGATCCACCAACGTCAGCAAGATCTCACCTCTTCCTAACCCCCCGAAGAACCAGGTTCAATTAACTGCTGTTTCAATTCAGACAACTCTTTTTTAATCTGTTTAAGGGATCCCGAAGGATTTTGATATCAGTAAATGGAGTGTGCTCCTACCTAAGTGTGTGTGTGACAGGGTGCAATCTTACATTTGAAGCAGGAGAGGATTGCACAGGTTGTCTTTTCAATTATCCCAGTCCAACAGGTGGGAGTTTATTTGAAGAAAAATAGGTCCAAACTAATACAGGGTTTTTACCTTCTCTCTTTACAACATTATAATTATACTAAAAACCATGGTGCTGTGATCATGTTCAAATATGAAACTTTAATTCACAGTCTTACATTTATTACCAAAATGTTTTAATTTCAACTGCCCAATTCAGTTGTGACATTTTAAAATTCTCCCGATAGAATTTAGAGATATTTCCTCGTAAAAAGACCAGTGACCATAAAAAGCGCATTCAACTTTCCATTCACCAAATCAATTCACATCAGTTTCATACCTTTTTTTCCGACACAGACGGCGGGTATAACATTCAAAAACCCATACCTATCCGCAATAATTCGGAGGGGAGATTTTCCTCACAGGGGGCGGGTTATAATATTCATACACTTTTTACGACACAGACGGCGGATTAACATTCAAAAACCCATACCTGTCCGCAATAATTCGGAGGGGAGATTTTCCTCACAGGTGACGGGTTATAATATTCACAAACACATCTCTCATCAAATCATTCCACTCAGCCAACAACCAAGAAATTCGAGAGATATTTACCCCGTCTGGGAGGACCTTACCGAGAGCTATTTACCCAGCTCTGAAGCACACAGCCTACCGGGAGAGAGTCTACCAGGGGTTCCCCCCCCCCCCCCCCTCTCTCTCGCGCTCTCTCAAAAAACCAGTCTCTTTATGCTAAAAAAACCGGAACGAAACCCCAAAAAAAAAAAACTCCTCCTCTACACCCAATTTGTGGAAAACTGCGCATGCCCTCTAATGTACAAGGCTGAACATGACTCGACATGTTCCATAGCTATGGCATAAGACGCACCTTCCTATGTTAGTGTAAAAAGGACTTGACCCTTTTTTGAGGCCTCTGTGTTTCTCCTTAAGCCTGGAGCCCCCCTCCCTGTGAAGAGAGGGGGAGAAAACGGCCTACTCTCTTCAGAGACACCCATAAATCATAGACCTTACACACTCAACCTAAACAAACCACTTTGTTTTGTTTATACTGTAACTATAGAAAAACCTAAAGTATGAAGTATTTTTCATTGTGGGTTATACACAAATATAATTGATTATATTTGATTATAACTAACTTTCGTTTTAAGTATTAAACATACTATGAAAACTCACAACACCCTTTTTTCAAAACGCAAAGTTATCAAATAGCAACAGAAAAAATTGTAAGCATACATACATATTCAAAAACCGTCAAGAAGCATTCTCATTATGGGTTTATACAAGAATATGATTTGTCAGATATGATTTATAATTAACTTTCGTTTTTAAGTATTCACTTCATACTATGATCTCAACACCCTCTCTTCAAAATGCAAAGTTATCAAATAGCAACAGATAAAATCGTAAAAACACATACATATTACATCCGTAAAACTCCAAGCATCAATATCATGAAAAGTTCTTCAGTATGTGTAATCAGGACGACCTTTTGATGAACCTGGTGTGAAAAACACCGAAAACATGGTACCTCACTGGAATGTTCTCGAGCGAGGAGCCCATCTGTTGTTCCAGTGTAGACTCCTAAATCCATGTTGCTATCTGATGTAAATCCTTGACCCTGACCATGGAGGGGTTGCAGTTTTTCGCTGGACAACATCTCCAAACGAAAACCAGATAACTCGGTCGACAGTTGTTATGGATTTTTTAGACCTCGTCAATAATCGCTCATGACTTTGTGACAAGGTCAATGAGTCCCCACACAATGATAGCACAAACGAGGAACCAGAGGCATATGAAACAGCTTAGCTGGCACTCGCTCATGACATCCTGTGTGTGCAGTGTGAGATTAGGTGTATGTGGTGCGAGTGTGGTGCTGGTGGTGACTTGGCACGTCACTTGTTGTCGTATTCCGTTGGTGACTAGGACACGTCACTTGTTGTCGTATTCCGTTGGTGACTAGGACACATCACTTGTTGTCGTCTGTTTCTACCGTCTCTCCTGGCCTGTGACTACGACCTTGCAGTGGCTGACATGGACCCACGTGGCTCTCTCGGTGACCTTGACCGCTGTCTGGGTGATGAGGAGCACCTGGTAGGGACCTTGCCAACGCTTGGATATTTAGCTCTTTCTCCGGAAGTCCTTGACCAGCACGAAGTCGCCGGGTTGGAGATGGTGAAGTGGACCAGTGGCAGGGGGTAGGTAGGGCTGCTGCTACCTGGCGTCTGATATCTGACCATGCAGTTATCAGGTAGTCGTCATCCTTTTCTGGGAAATCCACTGCGATCGGAGTGGCTCAGCGGGTAGAGATGCAGCCTGTCCCACAGAGCTGGAAGAAACTTCATCCTCCACAGGGGTACAGGTGACTCAGCCGCTGATCCATGCTGCACAGGTTTCCTGGGTCCCGGATTTGGCTACACTTGAGGCACTGTGACTGAAGTTTCCCCGCTAGGCAGGTTCAAATCCTCTTGGTAGATTGCTGAGGTATTAATCTCAACAATATAGCTAAAATCAAGTTTAAATAATTTCTCTGATTCATAAAAAGTTGTTTCAGTTAAAATAAAAACTTCCCCAAGGGTTTTCTCAAGGGGTTCATGTATTCCATATTGCTCTGGAATTTCTATATACAGCAAGGTGATTGTTTCTCCTCTTACTCAGTTGGCCTCTAATGGCAGAAAGCACTGGGCCATAATTTACTCTTATCAGTTTAATGACCTGACAGCCCTACACCTTCATGCTGTGTGAGAACCAGCAAAAAAGAAGGAGAGATGTGCTCAAAAAAAATCAAATTTAAATGAATACTCTTTTAGGGTGTAAGCGTATAACAATTAAAATAACTGAAAAGAAAACTAATAGTGTAAAGTTAAAAAACAATGAGAAAAATAATATAAAGGTTATTTTCCATTTCCTCTTTGATACTGAGGTATTCTCCATTCAAGCTCTAATGATCCATATGCTAATAGACAGAGTTTCGTCTTGCCATCTTTCTTTGCATAATTCACTATAGATTCTAACAGTTCTACTGCTAAATCCTTTGCATTGGAGCTATTGCTTGTTACTCAGATTTAAATTCCCTCTTTTGCTCTATAAAATATCCCTTGGTACAGAATTTACCAAGACAAATTCTAACTTATTGTGGGAAGATCCCACAAAAAGCTATCCTCTCCTGTGGAAGAAGCACATTAACTGCCACGTGTGTGTGCAAAACATGTCATGTGATGTGAGACTGATAGCATCAACAGTGGATGGGTAGGCCGCAGTCATATTCCTATCTGGATTCTAAACTCAGTTGGCTTGGGTGAATCGGTTCTCTCTTCTGGAGTGAAACTACTTTCCCAGAAATTGACTTCACTGTATCCAAACCTTCTGATTTAGTTTTAAGCTAACCCTTCTCTGGACTTCGCCCCTTTCTGGTCACCCATACACGATTTCTGAATTTAAACGGAAAAGGTGTGATAGTTAGATATGACCTGACCTTTGCCCTAGGTAGCTTTTCCATACATATAGGAATATATTCAGCCTTGTCAAATTGATTGGAATGTCCCAATTTGTTTTACAGTTTTTTATACTCCACTCTTTGGCTGCTCTAACGCCTGATACTTCTATGGTAAAGACCAGATAGGTGTGATTCCCTTTATCCTGCAAGGGTGACAACTTTCTCATTTTTAAAGTGAGTGACATTATCCATTCCTATTTTCTCAGTTTTTAGGAAAAATACTTATATGTTCCACCATTTTAGCAGATACTGTGTTCCAGTTACTCTGGTCAGAGGATAAACATGTTTATGACTCCCTCCATTTATCAAAGGTCACAAGGAAATACTTATTCCCACTGGGAGTGCGGGTCAGAAAAAGGACCTGCTATGTCAGCACTAAAAATGGTTAGTGGTTCTTCCTCTATTATTTTAAGATGCTCAGGATGAACTTTCTTAAACCCATCCACCTCTACACATTGAATACATGTTGACCATGTGTGTTGTAAGTGCAATCGCAGTTTTGGTAAGAGGATTTTATTGTGGAGACAATATTTTCTCATCTGAAATAGGCCCACATGGCCTAAACTGCTGTGTAATTCACGCACAACCTAAGGAGCTTCTTCAGGTGGTACGTGAATGCTTCCACCCTTTTTCCATATTCTAGGGAATATGGCAGTCAGGTGGTTAACTCGTCCCGTGCTTTAAGCAAGGTAAAACTTCTCTATTACCCTGATAGTCAAATTCTATCTTATCTGTATGGCTACGGACATGATTCCATTCTACATGCCTGCCTTTAACTCTGCAATAAGACCCTCAATAGATGGGCATGTGTCAGCGCTTCACCTTTCACATTTTTGAACTGCCTTTTTTCCCAATTATTAAGCTCTTCTTTACCCGCTTTTTAATAATAATCACTATCAGTAACAATACGGATGTGTGCTATTTTTCCTTTTTTAGCAAAAAGAAGTCCCTCAACAAATGGCCTTTTCCTCAGCAGGCTGTACCTGGTATTGCACCCTTTTGCTTGCAAAGTACTTCACCTGAATTTGTTTTCATTATAAAGGCCCAAGTGGCTGCTTGGTCACCTTTTCGCAAACTCCCCTCTGTCAACAGTGTTATCTTTGGAGCAGCGGTTTCCTGTAAAGGTGTCATTATTTCCCTTTGTGGCTTACTTCCTGAGGTCCTCTACACACCACATCTGGATCAGACATCATCATCTTCCATTTTCTCCATCTACTCATCATTGTTTCTGCTCCCTGAACAGTTTGTTTAGTAGCTTCAGATATTGAAAAATAAAGAGTGTATATGCACATTTTGGTACCTTGAGACATTTCCCTCAGGGCTGGATACAATTTGAATGCAAGTGCAAGATGCTTCTCTTCAGGAGAGAATTCTTCCTCTGTTCCTGATCAAGTCATAGACATGAATAACACAGATTTTCTATCACCCTGGTTCCTTATCTCCACATCTCCTCCTAAATCATTCGTGGCTAGATGAACTTCCCAAGCTTTCTTCTTATCTCGCATTGTTAGTTTCTGAGAATTGGTCTCAACATACTATTTTGGTTTTTGATATTGGATATTATTGTTCTGGTGTTAAGATAATTTTTTGAATCTCCCTCTTTTCTTAACAACTGGAGCTATGTCTATTTTAGATCCGACTTGGTTAAGAGTTGATTTGTTCTTTGGTGAGAGGAACACTATTTCCCTTATGCTGGGGCCATAACACTTTTAATGGTCTTTCGTGGTCTGCTCAAATTTTCTTCCCCTCTAGAGGTCACGCCTGTCTTTGACCCCGTGTGCTGCGTGTTTCTGCAGCACCTCGGAGCAGAAAAAAAGATTTTTTTTTTCCAAAAGTGTATTCTCCTTCATGAGCAAAATAGCACCACATTTAACTCTCATTGACTTGTCTTTAAAGCGTTCTTTAAGGCTTGAATTGAGTCTTCTGTTGTGTAACGGAAAATCCCATTCCCAAAAAGGGGTCAAAAGTAAATAGTTTAGTTGATTTTGGTAAAGTATTTGAGCTTTAGCTTCGCAAAAACTTTCTCATATTAGTTTTGAAGATATTGTTGGGGCTTGATATCTGCTGATAGTTCCCACATAGGTTTTTTCTTAAAAGTACATTCAAAACAACCGGTATTTGTGGGTCATCTGATCACCACATTGCCTTCTGACAGTTTAATAGTCCTTATCATATTATCACTCTGTGCTTGCATGCTAGGACCTATTCTCTTTGCCAGAGCTACTGCTATTTCTCCTGCATGTTTTAGCTTCCTATTAGCAGGGTTCATTAACCTGGTTTGTTGATCCAGTTTTAGGATTTTCAATATTTGACATTATTTATTTCCAACATTCCTTTTTCCTGAATATCATGTCTAACAATGTGTGTTTTGTTTTTTCTAGGATTAGTAGATACTCATAAATGGCATTTGTGAGCTTTTATCCCTGCATGGTGGAGATAGGGTCTCAGACATTATACCACCTGCTTGTTGCTCTCTGTCAAACGGTAGTCTGACAGGAAAGTATTTTGGTCGCGGTACGCCCGTGGGTCTGGGCTAAGCTGACCAGGGCTGGCAGAAGCTCCGGATTTTGCTTCTGTGTATCCCTCCCTGTGTGGTTGGCTCCGAGTCATTAAAAACTGCGTTCTAACCTCGTCCGCCATTTATTTATTTTTGTTTGTTTTAAAAAAACAAAAATGTATTTAAGGGTTTACGTTCACTCTTTTATACACATGCAAGTTCCTAGGCTATTACTCCCGCCGGGTGATCAGTCCGACTATACCGTCACTTGGTTCTAGGTTCTCTTTCTGGATTCAGCTAGTACATGCGGATACCTCAGTTAAGAGTGTTATGTATCGAGCTTCGAGTTTTTTTCAACAGCATAGGTACCTTTAGACCTATGTTTATCTTTATTAAATCTCCCATTAACTCTTCCCCACGTTATGTTTTAACGCAAAAGTTCAAACCGCAGCTCTTTGTCAAGTCCTACCTATAAGTTTCAAAGTAATTGGACAGGTACTGAGCAGTGCTCCTACGGCTGACTTCACTATAGCCACCAAAACCTGTGTTAAAGGGACACAGGGGCTTCTCAATTTGGCTAGGGGAAGAAGAACCTACTTTAGCTTCTTTAACAGACAGCAATATCCGATATAATATAACCCTCAGTCCGGTGCAATAGTATCAACTTAAATTACTACACTTTTAGGTTTAATTATATATTCTAGGATTTGGGGTAGGTATTTTAACAAGACTTTCAGCCTGTATTTCGCTGATTTGTACTCATCGACTTTTTTCACTAGGTCGTTTTGGTTCTTGTATTTTGACTCTGTAAAAGTATTATTTTTCACAGAGCCCCACGTTGGGCGCCATGTTTAGAGTCGGAGAGGTCCTGATAATTTATTCCGGTAAATTACTCTGACCTACTAATTGACCTGACCGAAGTTATTGAGTCTATGTAAGGTTGCTGCTTAGCTCAGATCCACCAACGTCAGCAAGATCTCACCTCTTCCTAACCCCCCGAAGAACCAGGTTCAATTAACTGCTGTTTCAATTCAGACAACTCTTTTTTAATCTGTTTAAGGGATCCCGAAGGATTTTGATATCAGTAAATGGAGTGTGCTCCTACCTAAGTGTGTGTGGCAGGGTGCAAACTTACCTTTGAAGCAGGAGAGGATTGCACAGGTTGTCTTTTCAATTATCCCAGTCCAACAGGTGGGATTCAGTTTATTTGAAGAAAAATAGGTCCAAACTAATACAGGGTTTTTACCTTCTCTCTTTACAACATTATAATTATACTAAAAACCATGGTGCTGTGATCATGTTCAAATATGAAACTTTAATTCACAGTCTTACATTTATTACCAAAATGTTTTAATTTCAACTGCCCAATTCAGTTGTGACATTTTAAAATCTCCCGATAGAATTTAGAGGTATTTCCTCGTAAAAAGACCAGTGACCATAGAAAGCGCATTCAACTTTCCATTCACCAAATCAATTCACATCAGTTTCATACCTTTTTTTCCGACACAGACGGCGGGTATAACATTCAAAAACCCATACCTGTCCGCAATAATTCGGAGGGGAGATTTTCCTCACAGGGGGCGGGTTATAATATTCATACACTTTTTCCGACACAGACGGCGGATTAACATTCAAAAACCCATACCTGTCCGCAATAATTCGGAGGGGAGATTTTCCTCACAGGTGACGGGTTATAATATTCACAAACACATCTCTCATCAAATCATTCCACTCAGCCAACAACCAAGAAATTCGAGAGATATTTACCCCGTCTGGGAGGACCTTACCGAGAGCTATTTACCCAGCTCTGAAGCACACAGCCTACCGGGAGAGAGTCTACCAGGGGTTCCCCCCCCCCCCCCCCCTATCTCTCGCGCTCTCTCAAAAAACCAGTCTCTTTATGCTAAAAAAACCGGAACGAAACCCCAACAAAAAAAAAACTCCTCCTCTACACCCAATTTGTGGAAAACTGCGCATGCCCTCTAATGTACAAGGCTGAACATGACTCGACATGTTCCATAGCTATGGCATAAGACGCACCTTCCTATGTTAGTGTAAAAAGGACTTGACCCTTTTTTTGAGGCCTCTGTGTTTCTCCTTAAGCCTGGAGCCCCCCTCCCTGTGAAGAGAGGGGGAGAAAACGGCCTACTCTCTTCAGAGACACCCATAAATCATAGACCTTACACACTCAACCTAAACAAACCACTTTGTTTTGTTTATACTGTAACTATAGAAAAACCTAAAATATGAAGTATTTTTCATTGTGGGTTATACAAAAATATAATTGATTATATTTGATTATAACTAACTTTCGTTTTAAGTATTAAACATACTATGAAAACTCACAACACGTGCACACAGTCTGAATCCAAAATTCAAAGTTTAAAGCGTGAAAGAATATTGTTACACGCCCTGTTCGCCACCAGAGGGCAGCAGCTGACCACGAATGAGCTTCCTCTGTCTGATGAAGCTCTCAGCTCTGCAAACTTTGTCTCCTGTCGACACTAAATGATACTTCTGCTCTTTCCTCTCAATTATTACACAGATTCAACGTAAAAAATCACACAGAGTTTATTACAGAATTTCCCCAGCGAGTCAGCCGGGCAAGACTACCTCACGGGGACCTCGCTGGTTCACTTTGCTTTCTTTATTGAGTTAAGGTACGGGAATGCACTACCCGACTCTTACACTCTTGGTGCCTTAGGTACAGGACTGCTCTACCTGACTCTTACACTCTTGGTGCCTTAGGTACAGGACTGCTCTACCTGACTCTAAGCGCTTCCTTACTTAACTAAAATATGTATTGTATTTTTTACCGTGACTAAGAACACTGAGAACGCCGCTGACAACTCTAAAATGTTGTAGTAATAATAATAATAATAATAATACATGGGACTTTTATAGCGCTTTTCAGGAAACTCAAAGACGCTTTTACAGAAATTGTAGTATAGTCAATCACAGATTTTGGTAATCAACAGGTATCTGTTTTACCTTTGTATTAGGCGCCCTGGTTTAGTTGTCAGCGGTATCCGGGGTGTCCTCCCCTGAACTGAATTCCGTCCGCTGGCTGTCGGTGGTCCTTCTAGAGACCAGCACTCATCACGTCGGGGTCACCAGAATTGTAGGAGCAAACACAGTGGTGGTGGCTTAAAGCCCACCTCCGCTCCGCGCCGTCCGTTAGATGAGCCTGGTCAGATTAATAAAAGAAGGAGTTCAAAACACCGGAATAAAAGTTATAACAATAATCTGATTTTACTGGTAAAAAACACTTATACAAGTTTAAAGAGTACTCTGGACTCCCAGTTCTACTGCCGTGCGATACAGATATCGGGACCAGCCAGTCAGAAACAGGGGGCATTTTGCATGAATAAACAACAGTATATATAGACATATTTGGGGCGGAGTTGTGTCGGCTCTTCAGTCCCATTTTACTCCTAAGCGAATCAGAGAGTCCGTGGGGAGGAGTTGTGTCGGTTGCTCACTCCCCTAGGTGTTCTTACTGGTTGGATTCACTTCTGGTCGGGTCCAATACAGCGAATCAGAGTTCTGGGAAAAACTATTTTACTTCTGAACAGAGCGTGAGAGCTTCGGAAGTAAACAAGGACAGAGTCACTTTTTATCTTGCACTTGAGTTCACTCCTTTACTTTCCCAAGGAATATTTCACACAAACTCTATTCTTTCCTAAACAATCAAACATTGTACACAGATATATTGGTGCTTTACTTCTGAACAGAGCGTGAGAGCTTCGGAAGTAAACAAGGACAGAGTCAATCTTTATCTTGCACCTGAATTCACTCCTTTACTTTCCCAAGGAATATTTCACACAAACTATTCTTTCCCAGACAATCAAACATTGTACACAGATATATTGGTGCTTGAGATTATATTGGCCCCAGAAAGAACCTTGAAAAGAATATATGTGTGTGCTGGTGGGAGGAGGTGTATGTGTGTGTAGCAGGGTATCTGGGTCATTGAGTGTAAGTGAGAAGGTTATATTTTTAGGATGACTTTAAAACAGTCCCAAATAATACATGTTCACTTCAATACAGTTTAAAATAATACATGTTTACTTTAATACAGTTTAGAACAAACAAATTAACTTTCTATCTTTAACACACACTTTATATCATCCATTCCTCCCCTTATAGGCAATTTTGGCATCTTGCCTATCGCAGCTGTGTAAGCTGGTGCTGGGGCTTTTTAGGACGAAGCATCAGAGTGGTCATCCTGTGTGTGTGTGTGTGTGTGTGTGTGTGTGTGTGTGTGTGTGTGTGGTGTGTGTGTGTGTGTGTGTGTGTGTGTGTGTGTGTGGTGTGTGGTGTGTGTGTGTGTGTGTGTGTGTGTGTGTGTGTGTGTGTGTGTGTGTGTGTGTGTGTGTGTGTGTGTGTGTGTGTGTGTGTGTGGTGTGTGTGTGTGTGTGTGTGTGTGGTGTGTGTGTGTGTGTGTGTGTGTGGTGTGTGTGTGTGTGTGGTGCTGTGTGTGTGTGTGTGTGTGTGTGTGTGTGTGTGCTGTGTTGGGCCAGATACGCCAGGAGTTTCCTGATCTGGCTGGACGAAATCAAATGCAAATCACAAAATATTAGAGAAACTTAGTTGTTTTAGGTTTGTTAGCTTGCCAGCTAGATTAATATGCTAACCTACGTTTGCTAGTTGTTCAGTGTAATATGCCAACCTACTATGAACAACAGCTACTGGTAATGTGTTTCGTGCCTGCAGCACGTCTTTTTCTCCGGTCGGGTCGTAGAAGACCGGAATCTGTGTGGTTCATAAAAACATGTTCTTACTCAATATCAAGCCACAATTATTGCTTTTATTTTAAATTATTATTATTATTATTTTAAATGTCTTCCGTTAGCTTTCCGCAGTCGAATGGGAGGGCGGAAAGTTGCGGTTAAGACTGCTCAGCGCCTCCTGATGTCCAACACCTTGATCAGGACCGCTTCCTGCGTGCTATGCTGCAGTTGCGAAACACGCCTGACCCCGACTGCAACCTCTCGCCGGCGCAGATCATCTTCGGCCGCCCCCTTCGTGGCTCGCTCTCCTTCGTGGCTCGCTCTCCTTCGTGGCTCGCTCTCCTTCGTGGCTCGCTCTCCTTCGTGGCTCGCTCTCCTTCGTGGCTCGCTCTCCTTCGTGAACCGCCTCGAGAAGTTATCGAAGCCGCATATCCGCCTGCTATGGCGCGAGGCATGGAGGAGGACGCCCTTCGGACCCGTATGTCCCATACCAACGAGTCTCTGGGGACTCACTCAAGACCGCTCCGCCCATTGGCACTCGGCGAAAGGGTATTCCTCCAGAACCAGCAAGGCCCGAGCCCCCACAAATGGGATAGGTCAGGGATCGTGGTGGAGTCGCCGGGCCACGACCAGTATCGGGTCAGGGTTGACGGTTCGGGACGTCTGACACTGCCGGCCGGCTGTTGGACCCCGCGACTCGGCTATGGGCGCTTCCCCACCGGCGCCTGCTGGTGAGGCGTCCTCTGACCCCACCGTTCCTACGGGTGCCTTCCTGGGCGCACCGCTCCCGGTGCCGCAGTCGCCGCCGATGCTGCCCCAGCCTACTCGGCCAGGCCGCCTGCATGTTACGAGCCCGAGTCCGGCAGCTGGATACGGGATTTAGACCGTTAATCTATTCCGGCCCATAGTTTTCCGGTCTGGGGGGGGATGAATAGTTTATCGCCGGCCACTAGAGGGCAGCGACACTGCTGTCGCTGTCCGGATATGCCGTGCTCTGACCCGGTAGTGCCGAGCGTCCATTTTAGTTCAAACATTGTTCATTCACTCCGCCTCGAGTTGAGACGTTCATCCACTCATTCATGTAAGATTGTTTCCACTATTGTTTGGTGTATCTATACTCTGTGTCGTTGTATATATTTGTATTGGTCATGACATGCATGGATGTAGTACTTTGTCAGTTTATCTTGCTGAATTGCTCTGTTTCAGGGTGTCGTCATCCTTGTCATTAAACTACCGAAACTGACATTGAGGAGTGTGTTTCTTCAGTAGCCTAAGCAGGGTTGGGTTGTAACGGAATATCAAAAATCAAGTAGGCGAACTGTATTCAGCTGGCGTTACATTTGAAAAACGAGTAATCTGATTACAGTTACTTTCCTAAACCTGAAGTGAATACATTTTGGAATACTTATTGGAATTATTGGTGGAAAAATATCCTCATAAAATGCAGTGGCGTTTTCTCCTGGAGGCCAAGGGAAGCCAGGCTTCCCCTGTTTTTTCGGATTGTAGTTATAATTTTAATAAATAAATAAAAACACTTTGTTTAGTTTCGGAAATTCTTTGTTGTGTGTTGCTGCCGGTCCATCTCTCCCCCATTCTCATTGAGTATTTTACAAACAGCGCCCCTCTAGATGTTATGGTGAAACAGTAGATTGCACTCACTGTTGCGAGAGGAGGCCAGCCGAAATTGGCTTCCCTTGG
The DNA here is from genome assembly GCF_902827175.1 of Gymnodraco acuticeps. Taxonomy (NCBI): domain Eukaryota; kingdom Metazoa; phylum Chordata; class Actinopteri; order Perciformes; family Bathydraconidae; genus Gymnodraco; species Gymnodraco acuticeps. The sequence continues at coordinate 613,134 of NW_022989799.1, forward strand.
TGAAAAAAATTGAAGGATTGACCAATCAGACAAGGCTCACCTCATGCCCCTGCCAACCTGTCAGTCCAGGCCCGTCCACACAGCGGCGTGCGTTGGCGCTTGCCGGCGGGCGTGTCTGACACTCAACCAACAACCAATCACATGAATCTCCCGCCCCAGACACACAAGCACGCGGTGTGATTGGCTAGAGCTTGTACTGGCATATGATTCGATTGGCTGACGCCTCCATCGAGGCGTCAAAAGTTGAACATTGCTCAACGTTTGAAGCGAGCAACGCCAGCAACGCTCCACGTCGCTTCCCAAAATGCAGTTCGGCTAAAAGTGAGGTCACCCCATTCAAAGTGAATGGGCAGAAGCGTTGGAAGCTTCAACGCACGCCGCTGTGTGGACGGGCCGTCAGGGCCATGCCAAGGGAAGCCAGAGGCGGCTGGCTTTCCTTGCCTCACAATCCAATCAAATCGCATCAACTTAGTGTTTCAGTGACGCGTCCTAAAATCCGGAAGTAAGCTGCGCTCGGTTTCCCTCATGTTTCCCTCGACAAAAAAGCAATGGGATTTCTCCTTAGGATTTAGGAAAATAGCTCGAAATAAGGTCAGTGGATAACGAACCTGTTAGATAAATGCACGTTTTGTTCAGTCGGATAATATCCACACTACTTTTATAATTTTCGAATCATAAATCTAATCGATAGAAGATAGATAGCGTCACTGCACCACTCTCACCGCCGTTAGAAAGTAGCAAGCAACTGAATCAAGTGCAATTATGGAGGGTGGAGATTTGGAGTATTTCATCAAAAATAATTGTACTAAACTTCCACTACAGCAGCAACAACAAATACAATCTGAAGACAGGCCAATGCCCAAACTGGAGCTGTGTACAGCGAGGAAAAAAGGAGCGAATCGGACGTAAAACGTTAAAGGTCTCCTGATTTAGTTTGTGAATGAATGCTTATTAGAGTTTCGGCTGGAGAGTGCGTGCGGACCTGTCGGTTAGATAACAGGCGTGTGTAAGTCCTGCATATGATACAAATGTGTGTAAAATGATACCGGGTGCTGTAATCACTCATCTGGTTACGTTATTACATTGACCACCACACCCCCGACCCAAAAGAAAGGACGTATTATTGGCTTCCCCTATTTTTTTCCCCACGCCACGCTACTGATAAAATGTAATATTCATTACCGGCAGAACTGTGTGCACACTGCACAGCGCTGGAGCATGTCTGTGAGCGAGAGAGAGATGCAGCGTGTCTGTGAGGCCCCGCCCCCGCACGCAGATGAGAGAGAGATCTCTTTTAAAATATATTGAAAGTTAGAAACGGAGATGGTTAGATAAAATGTTTAAGATAACGTTTATGTAGCATTTATTTATTGTCGAAATGTTGACATTTCATAACGGGATCAAATCAAAGTGAATGGCTTGCTGCTGAATGCATGGGGCAAGTGACTGGAAAAAGTTTTAAAAGTTATTACATCGTTTCAGATAATAAATAATAATGATAATTCATTCTATTTAGGGGCGCCTTTCAAAGCACCCAAGGATACCTTACATTTCATAACATATTCCAAGGAAAGATTTTAAGACAGTACAAAGAATGCAGTCCGGGTGATGTTTTTTATGTGTGGTACAGATGAGAGAGCTGTCCAGAACGACACCAAGATGTTGTGTTTGAGTTCTTGATAAGCCATTAAAACAGTAAAACAAGTGTCTCCTGTTCACCGAAACATACCCATCTGTTATGGAAAAATAAAGTATTCTAAAAGTCATCTGAATACTGTGGAGGAAACTTCTGTGTAGCAATGCAGTGGGAGTCACCGACTCATGAAGGAGACACGGGACGAGCAGAAGTTCTGATGTCAAACACTGATGTTTATTACAAGTATCGGCCGGAGAAATTCACATCACAAGTCACACAGCCAGAGGTTCTGACTGCACGGGTGGGTTGCCATGTCAAATCTGACCAGCCTCTCTCTCGGTAGACCTTTTAACTAGTTTACAGAGAGTTAATCCACATATTGGGGGATGGTGCGTAAACACCTGGGAACACTGGAGATATCTCCAACATCTGTAAATACTGAATCACTTGTCTGTGGTACTTAGAAGCCAGCGTTCTCACAGTCATACACCCTCTGTGACCGATAGGTCAGGCCATAAAACTGAGAATAACACCATATGACTGCATTAGCACATTCCTTACGGGAGATAACAGACTCAGGGTTGGTGATATGTCAACAGGCAGAAAGGTTAAATATCTAGGAGTAAAGACAGAAATATTCCCTCACAAATACGTTACTTTTTTAAGACACGTAACTGTAGCTGTATTCTGATTACTTTCAGAGCATGTATTCAGTAATCAGTAGGGCCGGGACTTTAACGCGTTAATTAAGATTAATTAATTACACAAAAATTAACGCGTTAAAAAAATTAACGCATTTTAATCGCACTTATTTTTGCACCGCGGAACGTTTCTCACTGGATGAGTTTCAGGCGTACCGATTATACTGGAGCACCAACTAACGTTCATGACTTCAGACAACAACAAACCACAGTGAACAACAGTGGGAAATGTTGTTTTAAAAAACTGACGGATGGAAGCGTTGAGAAGAGCACGGTTGTGTGCAAATTATGCAAAAAGAAATTCGCATATCACCGTAGCACATCAAGCCTCAAGTATCACCTCAATGCAAAACATATAGCAGCTAGCGTGGACGTTAGCCTCTTTTATCGCGTTCACACCATACAGTCTATGGTTCACACCAAAAAGAGCCGGTACTAAAATTAGTTCATGAGAACCTTTTTACCCCCACGAAAGTCCCTGCTAGAGAGCAGAGAGCTGCTAGAGAGCAGGGACTTTCGTACGGCTCTCTTGTGAGAAAAGAGCTATATTTCTGATTGGCTGGGCGGATTGCAAACCACGCCCCGTAAAACTCCCAAAAAGTTTGGTGAAGCCGCCATTTTATTATCCTCGCATTAGCATTATTAGCATTAGCATTAGCCCAGCGCAGAAACGCAGAGAGACTAACTTATGGCAACACAAAATAAAACATGGGAGCGGTGGAGATGAGGAGGTGTCGGCGTTCTGGCGATTTACTCGGAAGGCTTCAGTAGAAGCTGCTGGGACTCCCAGCAGCTTCTACTGAAGCCAATCCCCAACTCCGGGGACTTCCGGCCGGGGACTTTGGGCGGCAGTATATGCCGTGAAGTGGTTTGCGGCCTGCCAGTAAACCCAAAGCAGAAGCAGAAGAAGTGACGTCAGCGGCTTCATTTGTTCTCATGAACTAAGTTCTCATGAACCTTTGTGGGAAAAGTACTGCGGTGTGAATGCGCCTAATGGTATACTAAAATCCATGTGAAAAAAATTGCTTCTCACTGTTCTCAGGTCAAATATTTATATGCGATTAAAAATGCGATTAATTTCGATTAATTAATTACAAAGCCTCTAATTAATTAGATTAATTGTTTTAATCGAGTCCCGGCCCTATAATCAGTAACTGATTACATTTACAAAGTAACCCTCCCAACCCTGCCTAGAAGTGATCCTTCCTTAGCGTGAAGAGTCTGCTAAGCTTTATGCGGTCCGCAGTACCCGAGCGTGCTCCACTAGCACCCTTGGACAAATGTAGGCTAGTTGGTGATCCCTGGTTTACATGCATACAAACCTTCATAACACACAAGGGGACTGGTAATAACCGGAAAAGCATGACATAGGACCTTTAAAATGACCTGACTGCAAAAGTAATGGACTATTATGAAATAAATCATTATGAGCAATTTAGAACAAAAGGGATATAATATGCCTTTTTTTAAGCTTAGAGCACATTGCCCTGAATATGTGTGTGTGTTCACTCTGCAGACTGTGGTGTAAACTGTCATAAACAATGTCGGGAGCTGCTGGTTCTGGCCTGCAGGAAGCTGATCCGCTCCGGCTCTCTTGGAAATGTTTCTCCAGCCAGACTGACCCACAGCTCCCTGCCCAGCAGCCCGGCTCTGCCCACCTGTGAAGGTCATTTCACCTTTTGGTGATTCATAAATCCAGTAGTTAAAAAGGCTTTATGTGTAAGTGATATCAAGCATAATGTTATATTATTTTCTTGGGTTCTCTCCTTCAGATGAGGATGAGGTGTTTGAGTTCCCAGCTGTCCCATCACCAGGACCAGGTCTGGCCCCTCAGTCCATCACCCTGATGACGGGCTCCGCCCAGAGGATCTCAGTGCGCCTGCAGAGGGCCACCGCAAGCCAGGCAACCCAGACTGATCCCCTATGGCCAGAACACAGCTGGGGGGGCACAGACAGCGGCTCCCACACCTTCCCAAAAATGAAATACAGGACTCACAGAAAATCATCCAAAAATAAAGGCTTTGCCCGCTGGGAAAACCAGAACGAGCCGGCAGTTTCCACCAGGTGCAGCGTGGACTCTCAGGAGAAGTCAGTGGTCTCAGGAGAGCCCGCACAGAACGGGAGGACACACAGAGTTAAGGTGAGAGAAAAACTACTGTATTTATTATGATAAAATTAATCCTTTTCAAGCATGGAAATAGAAACTTCTTAAAGTAAATGTCAAATGTCATGTCATATATTCAATGTTTTAGAACCCAGAGTTTTAGAACCCAGGATCGGAAAATTGCTGATCATACAATGAGATGTTTAGGTTTAAAGAGAAGTAGGTTGGAGGTTAGCAGACTGAACGTTAGCAGACTGCAAGTTAACTTAGCAGTAAGTTAGCAGGCTGGAGGTTAGCAGGTTGGAGTCTAGTAGACTGGAGGTGAGCTAGCTAGGAAGCAGGTTGAAGGCTAACAGGTCTACTTTAGCAAACAGGGAGGACTGTTGGAGTGTTAATGAAGTCCTCTGCACAATAAGGTAACAATATTTCCACCCACGTTTTGAAAGACACTATCTGGAGTCATAGTGCTGAGGCTGACTCCTTCTTCAGATCAATGATTTATTGTCAAAGAAGGTTACAAAATAACAAATTAAGCAGTAGATCAACTTTGCAACGTTCATGGTCCGGCAGGGAAATAAATGGAATTGGGCCAGCATATGAGGCTGATGAGGGGATAAGATGCAGGTGAAGGGCGAGCTGATGAGGAAAACCATATGTTTTATACAGGACAGCAATATTCTAATGTGTCTGAGACATCCATTTAAACAGAAAGAACAGTAGTTTAGTAAAAAGGCTATAATTCCAGATACGAATGTCTTGTTCTCTGCTCTTCCTCTCCAGGACAGCTGACTTGGTCTCGTTGGTGAGGGACAGTCTCAGAAATTCAGGAAGCCCCTATCGGCTGGGAGCAGGAAGCTCTTCTCTCTGGGGGACGTGCTGGGCTGCCTGCGGCCCCCCGTCAGTGACCTGGAGCTATCATGTCCTCTGTAGACCTCGGCACAGGTGGAGCTGATGTGGCTCCCAGTAGCTGCATGGAAAGACTGGCTAATGGACTAACACCTGCTGTGTGTCACCCTGTGGAGGGTCTTTGGCTGGGGATATTTGGGATGTACACAACATCAGCACTTGGAAAAGTAAAGGAAACATTTGTTAACTTCCAAAAAGAGTGAAATTGGTTCAGCCTAGTGAATCAAAGACAGCCAGTAACTTTTTTGTAACCGCTTTAAATGCCAGCTTGGGGATTACAAAGTAAAAGCCTGAACTAAAGAAAGAGACGGGCACGTTCTTCCCAAGTGGAAATGATCCAAAAGATCATGATGGATATGGGAAAGAGTTTTAAAAAAGGGAAGTCCAAATGGAGAAGAACGTTAAGGGAATCCAACCCTCCTGACATACAGAGCAGTGAAGATGGACCATTCTGGACCCTGGAGTATTTATGGCCAATTTGTATTTATTCCTACATTTTATTTATATTTGTACATGAAAACTACAGTGTGTTTAACCCTCCCTATTGTTTAAAATGTATACAATTACATTTCTTTCAGCATGACATATGATTAATACCTGGCCTGACTCCAGCATTACAAAAAGATAATTTATTTTAACAGAAGCTGTTCTCAAATAAAACACATCGAAGACATTCATTGAAATACAATACACATGGTTGTATGTTTATCTATGATATTATATTGATCTACTTTATCATAATTGAATGCAGAAAAATCATATTGTCACTAAATGAACATTTGCCAGCGGGAGATATATTTAGCATTTACATGACAGTAAATGAATATATAAAAGCTAATATATCATTTATATTACTATTTTAAATATTTCATAACCAGGGTACAAATATTGCCTGTTGGTACTTTTGACACTTAAACAATCTTAACAGATTCAATAGTAAAGTTATTTGTATTATCGATAAAACAAAGTTACGATTCTGCACAAAGAGCAAAAGAAACAGAATGTATTCATATATTGTCACTTTGCCGTCGTATTAAATAAAACTGACACTGTTAGGAAATAAAAGAGAATGACTTTAAAAATGACTGTTTCATATATTGTTATAATGTAGTGCTGTAGCGACGCGTCGACGTCAAAATATCGTCGACGACATATTTCCGCGTCGACGCGTCGCCACCATAGACTGTATGACGCCACACACACGTGGGTCACCCAAAGCAACAAGCAGTTCGCAATCGCACTTCTAACACAATGGAGACTGAAACGGCTACCAACTCCTCCTCACAGGATTGCGCACGAAGCCCTCAAACGAAAACATCTCGCCCCAGGTCTTCAAAAGCATGGGAATATTTTAAAGTTAGTCCAAAACGCAAAGATATTTATATATTTATATCTCACTGAGACTGCTGCTTGACCGGAAGCAGCAGCTAGCTGTGGTGGCAACCATTAGCAGCTAGCATTTGCTCTCCGATTTAAAATGGAATTATGGATTATAAATTCAATAATTTTTGTATACATAGACGTTAAAAACCTATGGATTAACCGATTCAGCCGCGTTTTTTCTCATTTGAATGCCATTGAACACGTATCTTGATCAGATTGACAGCTACGGCGGTGAGACTTGTGTTTTGTTTTGGTAAACATGGTTTATATCGTCAGTTAGCTGAGATTATTTCCGTTAATCTGGTATAACACATTAATAGGTTCTTAAATATTAAGATCCCCTGAGACACAGTATCGTGAAAAAAAATTTTTTTACATTACGTTTTTTTTACATTACGTTTTTTATGAATTGAACAACAGAAAAATAATCGTTCGATTAGTCGACTAATCGATCAAATAATCGCCCGATTAATCGTTTTCAAAATAATCGTTTCCCCCCAGCACTATTATAATGCCATCTCTATCAATCAATCAATCAATGTTTATTTATATAGCCCAATATCACAAATGTTACATTTGTCTCAGTGGACTTTACAGTTTGTACAAAATATCAGTATGACAATACGACACCCTCTGTCCTTAGACCCTCACATCGTACAAGGAAAAACTTCCGGAGAAAACCCCACAGTTTTAAAGGGGAAAATGGGAGAAACCTCAGGGAGAGCAACAGAGGAGGGATCCCTCTCCCAGGACGGACAGACGTGCAATAGATGCCGTGTGTAAATTGAAAAGATAATACATTTGCAACATAGGTAGTCCAAATGTTTGGAAATGCATGTGTGTATAATAGTAAGATGAATCCACGAGGATATCCATCCAGGACCTATGATCCAGGACCACAGCCACGACTCAAGATCCAGGGCTCGCGATCCAGGACAGAGGAGCGCAGGATCATCCATGACTCCGGATCCCGGCGTATATAGACACCAAAAAGAAAGACATTTGGGGAAGCTGGGTTAATCGGAACATGAGAGTACACAGGTATAGACAGAGAGAAGGAAGAAGTAAGATGTCCCCCGACAAACTAAGCCTATATCAGCAAAACTAGGGGCTGGATCTAATCAGCCCTAACTATAAGCTTTATCAAAAAGGAAGGTCTTAAGCGCACTCTTAAAAACGGATAGGGTGTCTGCTAGGGGTGTAACGGTTCACAAACATTTCGGTTCGGTACGTACCTCGGTTTTTTGGTCACGGTTCGGTTCGGTACGTTTTCGGTACAGCAGAATTTTTTTTCACAGAACAAAACATATATATATATATTTTTTTTTTATTATTATTAAACTGTGAATAATGTATTCACTCAAATAAATACAAAATATAATAAAATAAACATTAAGGTGCAGCATTTCGATGAACTGAAATAATCTGTATTTGAACTGTACTGTAGGCTACTAGTACTCACAAAACATAAACTATTAGTTTTGGGTTTTTAATTATTATTAAACTGTGAATATTCACTCAAATAAATACAAAATATAATAAAATAAACATTAAGGTGCAGCTTTTCGATGAACTGAAATAATCTGTATTTGAACTGTACTGTACTAGTACCTAAGCAGCCAGCTTGACATTAGGACTTGCTTGTCATTGTATTTTCATGTTTTTTTAAAGAAAAATTAACTTGTCCACATTGCTTGCCGAAAGGGCAGATCTGCTGGCACTAACAATGTCTCCTGCTGTGGACAGAGGTAGCAGATACACCCAGGTAGCGCTTTGCTAACATGGCAACATAAGGATATTTGGCGTTTGTAATAGCTTTGGCTCGGTCTGATCTTTTTGCGAGTGGTGGAGGCTTAAATGCTAGCGGGAGTTGGGTTTGCACTTCAGTCTTTTTTCTTTTGGTACCGGTGATATTCACGTTCGGGTGATGCCTTTTCAAGAGTGTGCAAGTTTGATGTATTGCCAGCCGCGTAATCAATTTTAGTTGAACAATGCCGACAAACAGCTTTGGTTCGGTCCACCTGTCTTTGTCCTTCATCCTTGTACGTAACTGCGAAACCAAAATGTTCCCAAACCGGAGACTTCAATGATGCTGGAGGATTTTCGAGCTCAACTTTATCTGCGTTCGCCATTAATTTTCGACAGTTCCTCAAATTACTGACTACATTTGAACGCATCCCTCTGACCAGCTCTCATAGTATGCCTCTCATCCAATGAAATGACTTGCTCGCTCTATGACGCGTTGAACCCAATGTGACCAAATTACTCTGAATGCTGCGACGCAGCACCTGAGATTACTTCCAAAAAGTTGTTCACGTTCTCAATTTTTTACGTTTAACGTTATATTCGTTCGGTACACTTCGGTACACACCTGTACCGAACCGAAGGGCCCGTACCGAATAATTTCGGTACGGGTACGTGTACCGTTACACCCCTAGTGTCTGCCGCCCGAACACAAACTGGAAGCTGATTCCACAAATGTGGAGCTTGATAAGAAAAGGCTCTGGCTCCCATTGTACTTTTAGAGACTCTAGGAACAACCAACAACCCTGCATTCTTGGAACGCAATGCCCTAGTAGGACAGTAGGGTATAATGAGTTCTTTAAGGTAAGATGGCGCCTGCCCATTAAGGGCTTTGTAGGCGAGAAGAAGAATTTTAAATTCTATCCTGTGTTCTATAGGGAGCCAGTGTAAGGCAGCCAGAACAGGAGTAATGTGGTCCCTTTTCCTAACTCTGGTTAGTACACGAGCCGCAGCATTTTGAATCAGCTGAAGCGACTTGACTGACTTCTTGGTACACCCTGATAATAAAGAGTTACAATAATCCAGCCTTGAAGTAACAAATGCATGGACTAGTTTCTCTGCATCGTTTTGAGGCAAGATATGCCTGATTTTTGCAATGTTACGTAGATGGAAGTAGGCGGTCCTACTCTAGTGTTAAAGCACACTGGGAAGAATCCAACCAGGAAGACTGGGTCTGGGTCTAAGCTGAGGAGAGCTGCAAAAGCTTTGGTCAAAAGCTCAGAAGAATAAAAGAATTCACAGAAGCAACAAGAACGGACAAAGGCAAGTTCAAGGCTAAGTCTGTTAGCCAACCTCTGCAGAACCACTGATGAGGAGAGTTTCTTAATGAGAGCCAGATATGAGAGACTGTCAGTCCGGCGCTGTGGTTCTGCTCAAAGAGAGCTGTGGACTGTATGGACCTGCATCAGTCTGCACGAGAGGACATCAGCTAAGGTTCCACGCCAACACTACACCAGGATTCATTAATAATTGTGATAACAAAATAGTAGCTGCCACTTAATCATTTATTTGTATTAAATGAATGAAAGCCAGAACATTGAAACCATATAATATAGGGGATCAAGTTCAAAGGACCCTTACACGATTCCTTTTATTCATACTTCCATCAAGATTTCAAAGGAAATTTAGATTTGTAAATCTATCTACCTTACAGGCAGTTTGCAAACATTTGAATTGTGTATACATTTATTTTCAGCAACTAGAATCTTACTCTTGCATTCTTTACAGTAAACAAAGCTTTAAAAAAGTACAAGTAGAACCTGTTTTAAGCATCCACCTTCACATGCACACACACGTCAGGTGAGTGTGACATGAAGAGATCTTCATCAGCAGGTGGCTCTGACATGGAGAGACATGTTTGTTTGGTTTTTGAGGTGGATGGTTTAAAATTACATTAATTATAAACATTATATTGCCACGAGCAATGTTTGGCCTTTTATGAAGCATTCTTACTCTGTGTGTATTTGATTCTCTTGTTTTACAGGTACTGATTTGTAAATGTTTTATTTTAAGTACGTTACATTAAGAGTGATTTTCATACGATCCTCTTTAGCTACTGTATCTAAAAAAATGTCCTGAACTGTTTTAGTTGCAAAACTTTTAAATTTCAAGCATGTTGTCAAAAATAAGAAAACATTTGTAAAGCCAGTTTCATACTTCCTGCCCAGAGGCGAGGGCTGCTGTGACAAGGCAGACCCACCCTGTGTGGCTGACTTTCATCCAGGTTATGGTAGTGAGCTGTACATTGCGTACCATTAGCTGGAGAGGAACCTGGAACTCTGTGCCGTTTCTAGCGTCAGCTCACTGGGGTGACAACATGCTCATCATGAACAGACGGACACATCTGGGTTGAAGTAAACATGGAAAGTCCTGTGCAGCTGTTTGAACTTCATTCTCAAAGGAATTCATTGAAGAAAAGTCTAGCATTCTCATCTCACAAGAGAAGTGAAGAACCTGCTCTCCTTCCGTTACCACTGCTGCTTTGGTGTACATTAAGAATGTCGGATGCGTTTTAGTGAAAGATTCATTTCCATCAGTGAAACAAAAGAACATTCACAAATCCATTGTATTAAGATAACTTTATAAAAAAATTCAAATAACAAAGCGTTTGCAATAAAGTAACATTGGAGGTTACAGCAAAGTGTTTTGACATTTCAATGTAATAAAGATGTCAACTGAACAGACACTTTTCAAACATTTTAAAAAGCATTTATTTAGAACTCATTGAGCACACCCCTACAGGGTTATGTGGTGCAGGCTGCTACCTGGGTTTCCCCTTGATCATTTGTGATTTCATTCCTCAAACAGAAATACAAAACAATGCAATTTCACTGAATCAGTACCAACTCCATAAAAATTAAATAAAAAAACGGGAAAAATATTAAGTACCATACATGCCACAATTATAGAAACATTACCAGCGCAAATGCAAGCATCTGTGTACGTGTCCAGTGTCATCAGGCAGCGACAACACAGGCAGAAACATCTGCACACAATTCAGAAAGGAACATAGAGACTGATGATGTGGCTCCAGGATTCAAAGAACAGAAATAAACAAAAAGCAGTTGGTCTAAAGTCTAGAACTAAACAGGGATCCCACAGACAGGCGGAGCGAGCCCAACGGTTCTAAATGGGGAACTCATGTTTAGAAAAAGAAAGTCATCCTTTGGCTCCTGAGCAGCGGCTGGACAGGACTGCTCCGTCTCCCCACAGAGGAACATCTGTGGGCTGCTCTTTCCCTGGGATGCAGTCATTTATCAGTTCATGGTTACATCAATTTTACATTCACAGAGCCATATGTGCATCCACCTATCCTTATCATTAGTTCCAAAGTTGGTTTACAGCATATCATCATCTTCTCCTCCTCCGTACATGTCGGCCAGCTTCTTGAAGCGGGGCCCCCAGTCACTGAGGCAGTCGTAGTCCTGATCCCCGCTGCTCGACGAGTTCAAGGAGGAGAGGCTTCCCGCGTCCGATCCGCCTCCCTCATAGTCAAACACCAGCAGGGAGTCGTAGGGGGGGGCAGTGGGGTCGTTGTCGGCGGCCTTCAGGTTCTGAGAGGAGGATACATGACGTCATTTAAAAAGGACTGGCTTATCTAAAGCCAGTTGAGTATCACTTGAAATGTTTGGCTCTATGAAACCTGATATGAACTTATATGATTCTGTTTTCTTCAAGCTTGTATCTTGTTGGTCGAACGCACTTATTGTAAGTCGCTTTGGATAAAAGCGTCAGCTAAATGCAATGTAATGTTAATAGAACTCATTATAATTTCTCTATGTATTTATAGCACCGTTATGCAAGGAACGATTCAAAAATAGAGGATGATGCAACAATTGTCAAACCATATATGAAAAATCCTGCTGTGAAAGGACCCATCATTTGGAAGAAAGAAAATGCTCTAGATCAGAATCTAGAATTATAAATGTGGTAATATCGTCCTAATTTCAAACGGACATGTACTTTCCCTATCTAACACATTGATTTATAAAAGCAGCAGGGTTTCCCACGCAGACATTACTTCATACCGTCACGGTATAATTATAGCTGCCCAACTCATTTTAATAATAAAATATATTTTTGAAATCGGTCATAGACAGCGACCTACGTCGGCCTCCACCTGGTGGCGGTGTGGTGCTACTGGGGAAAGGAGGCCGAGCGTGGAGCAGTGGGGAAACAGAGCTTGAATGTTAGACTCACATCCACAATGAAGTTTCCGATTTCATCTGGGTTGGCGGGGCGGGGCCGGTACAGAGGAGCCGGCATGAAGTTTGGCAGCACGTCGTCTCTGATGACGTCGGGCCGGTTGTCCAGACCGCGGTGGAGAACACCCAGATCATAGTCCTGGGGGGGGGCACAGGGAGGGGTTTAAACTAAAGATAATGAAGCTTTCATAATAAACTTGTTTATATTTTTAGATGGAACATGCTGTATTCTACCCAACCGTCATAGTGCTGTGGCAGTTATATACCATGATGTGGCAAATGTATGCAAAACGACATATAGAATAAAGTGTAAAGGAATAAACAGTTTGAATGTTGATTATATTATTATAAGTAATACTTTTCAGGGTGACTTATTGTCCTTTTTACATGACTTCATTTATTGAACCTGACTGAGCCCTGTCAGAAAGAAATGGAGCAAACCTCTGTCTTCATTTACCTGATCGTCCTCTCCGCCTCCCTCTTCATCGTAGTAATAGATGTTGTCTCGGATGTCGTCGTCCTGCAGTAAAGGTTCCTTCTGCTCGCCTCCTCTCCGTCTCGCAAACAGAAGCAGCAGCAACACCAGCACTGAAACCACAGAGCACAAAGAACATTACAACACAGCAGAACACATTACCACCATCAGCGCCAAAAGCGCTAGATAAATAAAATGCATTATTATTATTATCATCATCATACAGGCTCAGACATTTAAAAAGGAGCCATGCCGTTTATGGCGCTTTTCCACTGCAGGACCTCGCACGGCTTATGCGGTATGGCAGTTTTAATTTTGGCAGCTGTTTTTGATTTAGTCTTTTAAAAACTAATAACCATTTCGTGTAGTCACATTTTAGTAATTTGTATCCTTCATAGTTTTAGTCTAGTTTTAGTCGATGAAAAATTTAATTTTAGTCCAAATGTTTTCTCTTTAAACCAATTCAGTTAGGCGAATACAGGTTTCTGACATTGGAATCAAGGTGACAGCATCAAGTGTTAATTCGTAAAGCAACATTTCACTCTCTTAACACTTTACTTGTGTAATATCTAGGGATGGGTATCGTTAAGGTTTTTTACAGTACTACTAGTCTTATCGATACTGCTGATCGATCCGGTACTTAAACGGTATTCTTGTATTTACTTTTTGTTATTTTTTAAACGGAAAAACTAACAAATTGTTAACCGAATTAATTTCTTTATTTAAAATGTGAAATAAATGAAATATATATAATGTTAAAATATGTACTGTACTTGAGTAAAATGTTGAGGTACTTGTACTTTACTGGAGTATTTAAATGTTTTGCTACTGTGTACTTCTACTCCACTACAGTTCATAGGTAAATGGTGTACTTCTACTCCACTACATGTATTTATATATACATATATATTACATATATATTTAGTTACTTTACAGATGTGGATGAATGATGTGAAATATAATCAAGTGTTGAATCAGACTTTAGTTCCACCTGGAGTAAATCCACCAGCTACCCTGCAGTATACAAAGTCATTCAAACTAGCTGCACCTTTACCAGCTTTGAGAACACTTTCATGATCAATCATTATAAAACATATCATATATATTATTCTGAAAAGGACCAATCTGCACAATGAATACTTTTACTGTCGCTACTTTAACTATATTTTGATGATCATACTTTTACTTGAGGAACTTTTCCTACACTATGGTATTTTTTTACTTAACTACAAGATCTGAGTACTTCTCCCACCTCTGCACACCTGATGTGATAACATTACTCGTAATTGGGGCAACAGAGCTAAGAGTTAAGGAAGTCGAAAATTGTGCATTTCTCCGACTGCATATGATGCCTTTTGGCCAGCTGTTTGGACAGACTACTCTACTCATGTCAACGCGCCAACACTAATGGCAAACTAGCTTTGTACACATCGAGCCTTGTAGAGTGTCTCTATACTTCTGAACGCTCCGTCCCCGGCAGATCTCTGTGTCCGCTGCATAGTGTCTGTTAGGCCCCGCCCCCGCACACAGGGAGACACAGGGAGATTGCTCTTCTGGAGTGAAGAGAGCGGAAATAATGATATTGCAAGTTAGAAACATAAGATGCATTTTGACAGACAAGATGGAGACTTGGGGGAAAATACCCTGCATTTTGAATGTCCGATAGTCCACCATTAACACCTTAGTCCCGTCTCGTCAACGACAACTAAATATACATTTCGTCAACGTTTTCGTTATCAAGAATCTATTTTTAGCTCGTCATCGTCTCGTCTTAGTCATGTAAAAACGGTCGTTGACGAACATTTTTCGTCATAGTTTTCGTTGACGAAATTAACACGGTGTGGTTATGGTTAGGCCTTGATAGGCCAGGCTCACTTTGTGCTGCATTTCCTTAACAGTTTAGGAACTGGGGTAGTAACTATAGTAACGCAGTGTAGGCGGGAAGATCGGCTGTTCGGCGGGCGGAGTGACGGTGCGTAAAACTACCGTGATGTCATCTTCAATGCGAACCACAAAACCATAACATCAGCCGTTAGATGTTAGCCCTCAGAGATCACAGCTCCTCATATCTGTTCAGAAACTAGACAAAAGTTAAACAAGTACAAACCACAGACTGTCTGTGTCATGGTGAATACAGTCGCTGGTTTATTGTGTTGTGAGTGTGGATGGCGCATAAACAACGTTAGCCGATCTCCATTCAAAACACACATTTTAAAAAGGTTTTTCAACTGCCGTCTTGTCTGCAGACTTGTATCAGTATGTTGTTACTTCGGCATCATTTTGAAACGTGTATTACAATTAAATAAAAGGTCAAATATGTTCATTTTGTTGTAGTTGTAGCCCCCTTGCCAGCGATTCTCTGACCATTCAGCAGTCGAGAGTGTTTACTTCACTAGTTTAGCATATTCAGCCTGGTTGTTGGCCCGGTAAGAACCTCGATTTTGGAGGGCCAGAAAAAAGGTGAACGAGTAGCGCTGAGCCGGAACTACCCCTAGTGGAAAAGCAAAAAAAAGGGGTCCGGGTTGTCCCGGCCGCTTAAACAGTGCTACGCGCTGCAGTGGAAAAGCACCATTAGTATTCTGTGTGTACCAACACCCACTCTTCTTCCTCTGACCATAGACCTCCATGGTTACAAAGCTATGTTATATTATTAAATTGCTCTCTGCAGAAACTTTAGAAAAGCAGACCAGGTAGCACTCCACAACAGCTACAAATGTTGGCCATACAGAAATGATACACATAACTTTTCAATCGTCTTCTCTCTCTATACAACTCACAATGCAGGGTAAAACATTTTAAGGACATTTCTTTCTTTTTTTTGAGAAATGGTATATATCTTGCCAATAAACCTAATGTGCAATGGGGGTTGAATAATTTCCATTGCAACTGTAGATGTCTTTATGAAAACTACCGTTCCTGGAGTTATGACAAAACACTAATCTCATATGAGACTTACTGAGCAGCAGCAGGATGCCTCCCAGTATTCCCAGAATGACAGGCAAGTCAGGGCCCCCTGCCACACGGCCTTTGCAGACCACTTCCTCTCCGGTGCAATCACACACTTTGGCCTGCACCGTGCTGTCCTGCTCCAAGCCCTGGTTGTCTGCCACCCTCAGGACCACAGTGTAGTCTCCACTGGGCAGCTCTGTGGCCA
This sequence comes from Gymnodraco acuticeps, assembly GCF_902827175.1. Lineage (NCBI taxonomy): Eukaryota > Metazoa > Chordata > Actinopteri > Perciformes > Bathydraconidae > Gymnodraco > Gymnodraco acuticeps. The sequence continues at coordinate 629,501 of NW_022989799.1, forward strand.
AATGCAGGAGTATGCCCGTTTCTGCAACAAAGAGAGATAAAGGGACATTTATGTTATAGACTCTCTCCACAGTTTGTTATTTTGTCAAATTCCATCAATATTTTCACAAAAAACACATTATATAATTGCCATTTTTCAACTCTAAATCTATCTAACACCCCTCCTCCCCCCACCCCCCACAATGAATATCGACCAATCACGTTCTTGCTTGATTTGCGGGACCAGCGTTGCAGTCGGGAAGAAAAGCAATGTGGAGCGGCAGCTCACCGCTTCATAAGGAGTTTGATCTTTCCTTCTGGCAGAATCTACACAACACATCAGCCCCATTGAACAGCCTAGTCGTGCCAGCCTATACAGCACATGAGGGCCAGAGCTTTACTCTGTGTGTTGCAACTTGCATATTTATTTATTGCACTTGACGCACACACACGCATGGCGTAATCTCTACTGGGGACAGGGGGGACATGTCCCCCCCACTTTTAGAAATCCCATTTGTGTCCCCCCATTTTTAAAATATGTTTATTATTTTTTTTTAACGCAAGCTGTCATCGCCACGGATGACACAGCCTCTGTGAGCGTGAGTGAGAGAGAGAGCCTTTATCTATTATAGATAAAGTAAGAAATCATTCCAATGTGTATAGGACAGTACAAAAAACAAAAAACTGTTTAAAAGGAGAGTGATTAGTAAAATATGCATAAATAGAAAGAAAGAATGCTAACTAGGTAACATAAGATAAGAATAAACAAGTATAAATGATTTGTTGTTGTTTGTGATCATATTCTAAAGATGTTTGGATTATTGAAAAGTATACATCTCCCTTTCATCTGAGTGTTGAGAGCTGTATCCATAAATTCATGTTGTGCTCAAAGTGCACCAGTGCATTTCACTTCAACATTTAAAAACAAATCTTCCTGGGGGTGCATGCCCCTGGACCCCCCTAGAGGAGGTGAGGTCCCCCCCCTCACCTCCTCTAGCAGGTTAAAATAATTAAATTGCATACATTTTCTTTTAGTAAACACTGGAAACGGGTCCCACAGACCCAAACAGCACACGAAGGTTAAAGGTCAGCATATAATAATGTTAAAATGTGCTAAATATATACACTGCAAAACACAAAAAAGAGTAAAAGTAGCCCCCGACTTGTTTTATTTTTTTAAAGTAGCCCTCATCCTAAAAAAGGTTGGTGACCCTGGCCTATAGGCTTTTCCTGGGACTAGCCATTTGTGTTTGATCATGTGGAAAACAACCATTCAGTTGTGATTTAAAAATGTACATACTTGATGCATTCATCCTAGCGGTCCAGTTGCTCTTTGACAGGCCCTGTAGAGAGACGCTGTACGGAGCAGTGAAGCCTGGTCCGTCTTTATCCGTCACCGCCAGCAGGTGGGAGGCCGGTTCCTTGTTACACAGCTGAGAAAACACAATGAATCCTGTTAGAACAAAAGTCCTAAAGCAAGAACATTTAATCATTTTCATAAATGGACAAATTAATACAATTATTATTAAAAATAAATAGGAAAAAGGTTTAGCACTTGGGAAAGGAAACGTACCCTGATTAGACGTTCGGTAATGGTGGGCGCATTGTCATTAACATCTTCGAGCTGAATAATGAGAGTGCCAGTTCCTGTGGCTGGGACTTCATCTGGAGAGGTGACAGACATACACATTAACATCAGGAGAACATCTTCATTTTAGAGAAGCTTAAACATCACAGTGAGGTAGAGCCACATTTGTTTTAAACCAGTGTAGGCAAGCATATACAGCTGCAGGTCCTGACTGCCACCTACCATTGTCATATGCACCAATGAGAACGGTGTATTTGTTGTCCTTGACGAAGAGGGACTCTCTGTCCATGATGTTCTTTACTTTGATCAGGCCTGTGTCTTTGGCCACGCTCAGCCAGCCAGCGGGGTCTCTAATTATTCTATACCTGCACATAAACAAAACAACAACAACATGTTAATATTATACAAGTCAGCTCACCAATATCATGTTTTAACTTGGGGCGTCACCGTTTCCCTAAGTGTTGCTTAGATATTGTGGCAATTTTGAGACATTTTTCTTTGGCTGCTCATTAACAAACTAAAACATATAGGATTATTTAAGATGCAATAATTGAATAAAACATCGAGATATCAGAAATGAACAATCTTTGATGCATCATTACCTACTGTAAACTGAATTATTAAGATAATCTCAAAGCAAGAAGATGAAAAGGATATCAAGCTACTCATAGGATGGAACAGGAACTATGTGTCGGACCAGCTCGACAGAAATCTGCCGGCAGAGCAACAGCTAGCGAGTTAGCATGAGATGTAAGTGAAGGTGCTTTCTAACAGCTGGAGGAGCAGCCAGCAGAAACATCATGCACGGCTTCCATTTAAGCAGGATCAACATCTTACTCAAAGAAACATTGCATTTAATCCCACGACAAATCATATCTCAACTCTAATATGTTTAAAAAGAATTAAACAAATGAATTTTTATTTACTACATTTACAAAGAAACATGTTCAAATTGAGTACATCTTTTCTGCACCCTAGTTTCTATAAAGTTAAGAATAATTGCATCAGCGACAAACAATACAATCTGTATATTCATAACATTAGATTATCAATTCCCATAATTGTCCTGAGAGCTTTTGCGCCACCATCTGCATGGTTGCTTGTCCGATCAAGAAGTACAGTCACTATCAGCAGGCTCAGACTGTTATGGCGCGTTTCCACTGCAGCGGGTAGCTCGCTTTAAGCGTGCCGAGCCGTGCGGGGCCCGTTTTTGGTTGCGTTTCCACTTGGCCTAGTTTTGGCCCGGGGCTACTTTTTCACCTTTTTTCTGGCCCGACTAAATCGTGGTTCTTGGGCCAGGAACAACCAGGCTGAGTCGGGCTGAGTATGCTAAACTAGAGAGAGAATCGCTGGCATGGGGGCTACAACTACAACAAGATGAATATATTTGACCGTGATTTAATTGTAATACACGTTTCAAAATGATGCCGAAGTAACAACATACTGATACCGGTTAGTAAAAACCATGAATTAATGCTTTGACAAGTCTGCAGACAGACGGCAGGCGAAAAACCCTTTTTAAAATGCGTGTTTTCTAAATGTAGCTTGGCTAAGCTAACGTTATATATGCTCCGACTGTCCACACTCACAACAACGGCCTATACAGACATAAATAAACCAGCGACTGTATTCGCCATGACACAGGCAGTCTGTGGTTTGTACTTGTTTAACTTTTGTCTAGTTTCTGAACAGATATGAAGAGCTGTGAGCTCTGAGTGCTAACAGCTGTGTTGTTTTTCTGGGGCTCTCATTGAAGATGACGTCACGGCTCCGCCTACACTGCGTTACTATAGTAACTGCCCCAGTTCCTAAACTGTAATGGAAGCGCAGCATTAAAGTGAGCCGGACCTAATAAGGCCTAACCAAACCGAGCGAGGCCGAGCGAGGCCGAGCGAGGCCTGCAGTGGAAACGCGCCATTAGTGATGAATACATTCCCTCTGTTGCCTTTCTGAGGTGAGAGTTGAAGGGACCACCTAAAGCTTGTTTAAGAACAACAGGAAATGTTACAACACGGTACATGAGATTTTGTTCTTACATGACTTTCTGTTTTCGGGCATAGTCTGGGTCAGAGGCGGTGTACTGCACCACATCAGCGTCAACCTCAAGGTCTTCCCGTTTAGTCACATGCTTCTCCATTGGATCAAAGATTGGAGCTTCATTGACATCCTCCACAGTCACCACCACTGTGGCCGTGGCAGTGGGCAGAGAAGTAGCAAAAGGAACCTCATTCTCCACGGCAACCATCAGAGTGTGCGTGCCGCTCTTCTCAAAGTCGAGACCCTGGTTGGATGGAAGATAAAAAGCAAAGTGACAGTTCATCACAGCTCACACTGCTGTACAACCCAAAGGTACCTTTTTTTTACTGAGATAATACACGTAAGTGTTTGTTATCTGACAAACAGAGCAGGTTAATGCAAACCAACTATAGAACAATACATTTATTGTAAAAATCACTAAACTTTATGAATTCTGAGAGAATGCACAATATTAGTTTCCTTCCTACCTTGACAGTAGAGATGATTCCTTCGAGCTTGTTGGTTCCTGTTTTCACTGTGAAAAGTCCTCCGGGATCACCATCCACGATGGTGAACTTGGCGTTCCAGGCTGGGGAATGTGGCTCATCTTTGTCGGTTACTGACATGGTGACGACCAGAGTGTCCGCTTTATTTTCAGCTACTGATGCCTCATACTGTGGGGAATGAAGGAGGGGGTAGATAGAAGTGAAACAAATAATGAAGACAAAGATTTTTTTAAATGCTTGGTGTTAAACAAAAGTACGTTTTTATGATCTGCTTTCATAATGGGCGGCAGTGGTTCAGTCTGTAGGGACTTGGACTTTGGATCGAAGGGTCGCCAGTTCACAACCAAACAAATACGGAGTGTGGACTGGTTCTGGAGAGGAGCCAGTTCACCTCCTGGGCCACTGCCGAGGTGCCCTTGAGCAAGGCACCTAACCCCACAGGGGTTGACTGGCTGCCTCTCCTCTCTGGACCTCTCAATGCATGTGTGAATGTATAACTGTGTGTATGTACAACTGTGTGTATTTGTATGTGCGCACAAAAGACATAACTGTGTATTTGTATGTACCTATATAAGAAGCATTTGCATGTATACAAAACTGAATTCCTCAATAAAAAGGTCCATCTTCTTCATGCACTTTAGTTCAATGCTAATAATGTAAATAATAAACTTCCAGGACCCATACTGAGATCCGATCCTACAAGAACTACTACTAAAATGAAAAAGAAGCAGTCTTTATTACTAATAATCTTTTACATCACCAAAAAGGTTTCTGCAGCAAACCTGTCATTGACCTTAAGTTGACCGTCTATAAACTGGAGCTTTCATACATCAGTTTGAAACCACTACCTAATGAAATTGCCAGCCACTAGCTTGACAGACATCATTTCAGTCACAAGGATGTTGTACTTACCAATGGCTGAGTGAAGACCGGAGCGTTGTCGTTGCTGTCTGTCACAGTAAGGATTACTTTGGTTTCTCCTTCCAAGCCTCCTCCCTTCATGTCAGCGGCTTGTACAACCAGAGTGTACTTTGGGTATTTCTGTTAAAAGAGACACATGGAGTTTAACTCAACTGGAAGCCTTACATGATTTGCTCTAATTTCAAAGAACCCATTAAAAAGCTTCAAGTAGAAATGTCTAGTATAATCCCATTAGCCTCAGCAGAGACAGATTTGTCGCTGCGTTAGCGTGGCAACCGTACAAGATGCAGTCGAGAAGCTATACAGATGTGGAGTTTTGATCAAAATGGAGTTCAATAATGGCCATGGTGAGAACAAGGGCGGGGGGGGGGGGGGGCAAGCGACCGTAAGATAAGATAACATTACAGGAAAAAGTAGAAAGAATGCCTCAGACCCTGTTTGGGGGCATTTCTCTTTCCAACTACAAAAGCAGTTTATAGCCACAAGATAACTTCAGTGAAATGTCATTAAAAAAAAAAAAGTTTGAAAAATCCCACCCAAGCTTTATTTAAACCATCGTACTTAAACCAAATAAAACTAGTTTGTCTGAAATAAAGGTGATTTAAAAAGGTTAAATGTGAAAGCACACAGGTGAAATTGGTTTTAGAAGTCTCACCTCTCTGTCTAGCCCACCGGCATTGACTCTGATGACTCCGTTATTTTGGTTGATTTCAAACAGGTCGTCTGCGGGCAATTTTGGCTCCTGGTCTATAATTCTGTAGAGGATATCCGAGTTGTCAGTAAGTGGCTCATCAGCATCGGTGGCAACAACCTTGATCACCTCAAAACCTGAAAAGAGAAAAGTGCAAATAATGTTCAGAGGTTTCTTCAAAGTTCGCAGAACACTTTATTCAAAAGTCACCTATCATGCTATTTGTAGGCAATAGCATAGGTCTCAGATATATAAAATATATTAAAAAACATGTCTCTGAATTGTTTTGCTCAAAATACCAAACAGATCACCCATTCTAGCCAGGCCTCATATACCTATAGTTCACTTCCTGTTACAAAAGTGCTGATTCTGGGGTTGCGGTCGGATAATCCAAAAATCAGCTCCTAAATTCTAACCCTATCGTCTATTCCTTGACCTCTGAGTGAAACGTCACGGGGTTAAGGGATAGTGGATAGGAGAATTCAAAAGGATTTAGGAGAAGAGACTGCGGTACTTTAGAGAATCCGAATGCACTTTCACTATCCGACGTGTTTATGATGCGCCAGCGGACGTCATGAATGTGCGTCTGCTGCTGTGGGGAAACTATGGAAACTATAGTTTTCTATAGCGGACTACAACATGGATGTTTAATAAGAACGAGGGACTACTGTAAACTCATCTGCACCGTGCTCTGATGCTGTTGTTTTATGCTTTATGAACGTGGACAACAGAGAAACATATTCTTCATGACCAAAGTTGGAATTGAAATAAAAAAGGAAAGTGAAACTTATGCTCGTCACCCTCTCCCTCCGGTCCACATTAATACAAATGATCCCAATACGTATGATTGTATGAACTATTAAAATATCTTGAAAACAATACAAATGTATTTATTATAAACGTTAGTCCTTAACATCTATCACTGTGTATATCACCATTCAAACATCTTTTAAAAGTTGAACAAACCCCACACAGCTCAGTAAAGACTGTGAGATGTTGACTTTATTTGATCATTTCAGTAAAAACTAACGTTCATATTTCTCTTTTTGATTATAATACTGATGAACGTTCAAAACAAAGCACTTTGGCAACTTACCACATACGTTTTAAAATGCTTAATAAGCACCGTAACTTTCATGATATCATTTCTCCGTCATAATCGGTTGTTTCCGTGAACGGCCGACTGTTGAGTGACGGCAAATGCTGCGGCTGCAATGCATTGTGGGGCAGCATTTTCTCCTCTCCTTTCGGTTAGGGAGGTCCAGTGGTTCCTAAGCTAAAGGAGGTTATAAAGGAAGTTTGAAACCTCTTTTCCTTTCATTTAGAGAATTGGAACGGCTCTTATCATGGCTGCCACTGAGGGACTTCCGGGTCATTTCACTCCGTTAGGAAGGTTCCTAAGCTAAATGGACTATTCGACTTCAGCCCAAGTATAAAGCTTTAAAAAATATATATATATTTGAGAAAAAAAAGAAGAGGGCGCAACGTTTATGCCTGCTCATACTGGCAGATACTGCCGTGATGAAACGCCATATATTGTTCAAAACCACATCAAGGATTATTTCTGAAACAGTATGGAGCTCAAAGGCGTTCCGTCTTGCCGGTTTACCACAAGGCGAGTTCCTTTTTATATCCTGCTTCTTCACACGTGTGCTCTCTCCAGTATAGGCTAGGTTAGCTCTGAGTGTTAGCGATGCTTGCTAATGTAAACAAAGACCATATTACGTCCAAAACAGTCTGGCATTGTTTCTGATAGGTTACATTTCTGATAGTGCCGTGGGTCAGAATTTCCGATATTATGTCATATCGGATGAAAAGCTGGATCAGCTCCGTTGTAGCCCCGTTTAAAGAGAGAGGGTTTTATTTTCTGACGCTGCGCGAGTTCCCTGACACACCGGGGATACATATTTATGTATAAAGATATCAAAAAGTGCATCTTGCAGGATAGGTCCCCTTTAAAAAATTTTTAAAAAAAGGGTGATTAAAGAAATAAAGTTGGGCTTGTATGATGGTTTTCTTTCTAACCCAACTATGTGAATGTGCTGTGCTCTGGCTCAGTCAGCGAAGTCATTTTGGAGTCGTCATACCCCATATAATGTAAACAAATTAACCCTAAATATGATCACTAACTACTATTATGCATCATGCACACAGGTAGATTTAGAAACCAAAACATTCTTGAGACAATTGTTTTTCTGGCCTAGAGCCATAGTTTCATCTGGAAACATATTTTGGGAATCACTGACGGTACCTTTTGCTGAGGCCTCAGCCACTTCCCCCAGGTAGGTGTCTTGGGAGAAAATAGGTTTGTTGTCGTTCTGGTCAATCACTTTCACATTAATTTCCATTGGTTCCTCGCCCTTTCCTGCATCATCTGCCACCGCGTGTGCTAGGAACTGCATACAACAAAAACATTTATATTATAGTACTATATATATGAAAGATATAGCCATTTATCCATTTCATATCGCTAGCATGCATAGAGACTGTTTTCGGATGTGATAATAGAGGATGATATGGAATGACGTCCCGAGTCGAGCAACTAGGGCTGCTCGATTATGGCAAAAATCATAATCTTGAATATTTGGGTCATTAATTGATATCACGATTATTAAAAACGATTATCCATTTACTTTGAAAACATCAATTTATTAAAAAATGTGAACAGAATGTTTTTAACAGTTGATTACCTTGAACTGTAAGTATAATTCAACTGAAAAACCAATACAAAATTATCGTTTTATTTCGATTATGTTGTTTTCATAATCGTTGCAAGCCAAAATCATAATTGCGATTAAAATACAGTTAATTGAGCAGCCCTAGCACCAACAGAAGAAGTGTTTGGTACCAAGAGTTATTATTTTTGGATAGGTGTCGTTTGACAAGCCTAAACGGCTGTGATTGGTCTCATCAGTCAAAAATAGTACAGGTGCATCTCGATAAATTAGAATATCGTGGAAAAGTTCATTCATTTCAGTAATTCAATTTACAAAACGTGAAAACTCATGTATTATATAGATTTATTACCGAGGTGAATTATTTCAAGTGTTTATCTTGATGATTAAGGCTTACAGCTAATGGAAATTTGATTACTACATTAGACTAATACAAAAACAGATTTTTAATACAGAAATGTCGGCCTTCTGAAAAGTATGTTCATGTGTTTGCACTCAGTACTTGGTTGGCTCTCCTTTTGCATGAATTACTGCATCCATGCGGCGTGGCATGGAGGCGGTCAGCCTGTGACTCTCCTGAGGTGTGATGAAGCACAGGTTGCTTTGATAGCGGCCTTCAGCTCGTCTGCACTGTGGGGTCCCGTGTCTCTCATCTACCTCTTGACAATACCCCATAAAGCCCTTCATGCTTCCCTCTTCTGAAAAGACTGGAGATGCTGATTTCCTTTTCCAGCAGGACTTGGCACCTGCCCACACTGCCAAAAGTACCAATACCTGCTTTAATGACCATGGAATCACTGTGCTTCATTGGCCAGCAAACTGACCTGAACCTTTATGGGGTATTGTCAAGAGGAAGATGCGACTCGAGACCCAACAATGCAAACGAGCTGAAGGCCGCTATCGGATCACCCTGTGCTTCCATCACACCTCAGCAGTGCAGCTGGCTGACCGCCTCCATGCCACGTCGCATTGATGCAGCAATTCATGCTAAAGAGGCACAAACAAGTACTGAGTGCAAACACATGAACATACTTTTCAGAAGGCCGACATTTCTGTATTAACAATCAGTTTTTGTATCAGTCTTATCTAATATTCAAAATGTTCTGAGATACAGATTTCTGGGTTTTCATTAGCTTTAAGGCGTAATCACAAAGTTTAAAACAAATAAACGCTGGAAACTTTTAATTTAAATTAAATTACATTTTTACAAAATTCTACTTTATTGAGATGCACCTGTATGTAGTAGTATTACACTTGTTTTGTTTATTCAGATTCTAAACTAATACATTCTGAAGGGAACTTGAGCACAAAGCACATCCAGATGTGTCTCTCTGATCCTGAAACAAAGAGTGTGTGTATAAAACCAAGACGTGCTCACCTTGTATACATCTATCTGCTCTCTATCCAGTGGTTGTGTGAGGTACAGAGTGCCAGAGTCTCTGTCCATGGTGAACAGGCCAACAGGTTCCTGATCAGCTCCTGGACCAGTGATGCTGTAGAAGATCTTCTTTACCTTGTCCTCATTGGATCGGATCTGGAAAAAAGCAACAAGGCTGAGTTAGGGCTGAATATATGAGTTACAATAATGCAAAAATATTGTCACAATAGTTTGAATTAAACTGCATTAACATCTCTGAGATACAGCCACCTCAGTCAACTTTACAGGGGTGGGGTCATATCAGCCACAGAGCGCCTGAGAACAAATATACCATTTCATTTCCTGAAAGGACGATTAGACTTTTCATTAGAAAGCAACTTTTTGTACAATAAAACAAGGTGATTGTTTTGTTTGAATTAATGTAACATTGGCTTTATTTTGAGAGCAGTGGAGAGAGACGACCACAAGAACATTTGAAGCTATATTTAAATTGACATTAAATCGAAAAAAAGAATCAGAGCAGAATGACAGCAGCAGAAACCATGAAGGAGCCCTCCTTTACAGAAACAGAGATTTAATATACAGATTAGAATGAAGGGGTTTTAGTTCCTCTTACCTGAGAGACTTTCAGTGGGAAGGGTCCTCTGACGTTCTCAGAAACACTGATGACAGGAATGACCCAGTCTCTCTTCCTCCTCCTCAGCCCTGCACTAGCTTTGCGGAAATGCAGAATGGGCACCGGCTGATCGGCGACACTCTGAAAGAACATGCTCATAATAGTCAGTTATTTTGCCGCAGACATTCCACATTGGACTCATTAGCCTAAAGTGCTGAAACAGAGAAGTTACAATGACAATGAAGAAATATCTGATCATGTTACTTTTGTACTATATCCTATTATATACTGTGTCATCATTTCTGACAGAATGACTTTAAAGTATTTTATTCATCCAGGCTAAAGAAACCTAACACACAAGATGAAGGCATACACAAAGCGGACAATGACATCAACTTCAGAAAATGGGTAGCAACATAAATGATAATTGCATTAAATAAGGCAAATTCAAGCACATTTTTAGCACAAAGGCTGTTTGGCCACAGACTTTTTTTTTTTTTAAACTGTTATACTAATACTTATCTCATCATCTCTTTAAACAGCAATGGTTATTGCAAAGCGTCCCACAGGACCAGAAACATTTGCAGAGAAATGTAATTATAGCCTTCATTAACACATAAGGTGCTAAGAACTTTAATATAGGCACTAATAAACAAATAAGTAGTCCTAGTATCAATCTAAAATGGCTTACCTATGAAAATACTCACAATAACTAAATGGAAGCAGTGAGTGTTGGCTATTCATACGCAGCCACAGAGGGGCAGTGTTGTTATGAACAGGTGTTGTGTGTGTGTGTGTGTGTGTGTGTGTGTGTGTGTGTGTGTGTATATATATTTAATATATTGTTTTGAAAATAGTTTTATTAAGACTAAAAATGTATTCTCAAACACCCTTTCAATAGTGTCACTAATCCTACCTGAGTCTTATTAGCAGGGTCCACTTTAGTATGGTGGTGGTGATGGTGCTGGTGGTTGTGGTGTATGTGGTCTCCATGGTGATTGCTATGATGCAATACTCTGACAGGAACACTAATTTTGTGTCCTTGAGAGGTCCAGGTGTGGACGAAGAAATCCTGGTTCCCACGAATATGTACAAGTTCTTTCACCTGGAGGGAAGACAATAGTCATCATCGAAGACCAGATTGGTGCAATAACTTTTAAATGTAGCCTACAAAACTGACTGTGAATATTGCTGTATTTTGCAAAATGCAGGCTTGTAGCACAACAAGGAAGTTAAAGCAGTGCTGTGCTATTTAAAATGTGTATGTTCAATACAAATATTCTGTCACAATATCAATTAATAATGGTTAGAAATTGTAATCTCAATGACGATCACATTTTGCAATTGAGCCTTACATGTGTACTGACCTTCAGTATGCCGTCTCCCTGTACCGTGAAATGTCTGTCATCACTTTTGAAGACAAATATGGTGCGGTCTGTGCAGTCAGTGAAGGCCACTAGAATTAAACAGAAGAAATGGTCATACATTACAAATGCAGTACATTCAGAGAAACATAGCAAGAGCTGGCAATGGAGAAAAGCAGATGTTCTAGGAACTAAAAAAAGTCAACTAAAGAAACACTTTCTCGACACTGGATTAAAGAGAAGAGTGTATTTATAACTTATTGATGGCCATGCTAAAAGGAAAGCAAAAGGATCAAATAAAAAGAGAAAACTAATCAAATAACACGGTCTGATTTCTGCAGCAAGACTAAGAAGAGATTCCACCCGAGATTTGCTACAGGAAGCTTGTGATAGCAAAGAAAAGCCCAACTCGGGCCATGGATCAACCAAAAGGCAACCTTGAATTAAAGCGCAGCTCACTCGTGTGCTCTCACCCCCCAACATCTAGCCCAATGCATGCTGGGATATTCTCTAGTGCAACCCTGCACAGGATAGCCAGTATCGTGGGGCTGGCATTTTTCTAAGTGGCTGTGACTAAGAGATAATAAGCAGTATAGTGAAGTAAAGATGTTGATAACTTTGACTGCTGTAGTTGGTTTTTCTCAGTTGTGACTTTTGGTAAAAAAATCTACTTCTACATTAATATTTGACAATGGATTCGAAATAACTGGTTAAACAAATCGTAAACCTCCCAGAGCAAACCAGTAGCCTGGTTCATTATTGTAGAACATTGTCATAAACAAGCAAAGATTTCACAATCAGACATAAGCCACTATTTGAATAGCACATCCTGCAGAACAGGCTCAGGGACACTGTTGTACCCTGCAGGTAAGAGCATTAGGTGCAAGCTGAGACCTGAGGTAGTTTGGGAGTGAGAACAATGTGAGCAGCTAATCTGTAGACGGCAATCTGAGTCAGTCGAGCACGTTAGAAAAGCTCAGGAGTTTTATCTATGGCTTTAACTTATAGATCCAAATGCTATAGTTCAAATGTTCCCATTGAACATGGGAAACAAACAACCCAATTACCTTGAAGTGTTAACCAAAGAGTGAAAGCTTCACAGATTGTTCCTACCTTTTCCCAGTCTTGTGTGTGGCTTCAGGAACTTTGTGGACACTTTGAAAATGAACCTGCTTGACTTGAATCCAGGTACACATGTTGGCTCTTCGGCAGGCACTAAGACAGAGGCCTAAGAGAGGAAACAGACTTCAATTCAATATAAATCCAGATGTATGGAATATGGGTAAACAGTAGCTGACAAGAACTGTTATTTAGTCGGATTTTGTTAAGGAACTTTAAAATGGCACTCCTTGTTATCAAAACAGTATACAACATGTATGCCCCGTTTCCTCAGCAGCTCTGCTTAACTCCAATCAATTTTAGTAGCAGGTACTTTATTTGTTTTCCCATGCGGACAGTCCGGCAGGATTCTCAGATGGTCGCCATTACAACGCAGCATGAAAATGACGTCATCTTTAACAAAACACTTACTGAATCCTTTTAACAGAAACCAAACAAAGAACCTCTCCACTTAGTCATCTACTTTGAGGGATGCCATTTGACCAAAAACTGGGTTCAGTTAATACAATAATTGAGGTCACGGTGAGTGCCACGGTGACGCGTCCTAAAAAGTCATGCCATGACTCATTGTGAAGTGTTTCTCCGTTATGTGCAGCCCAAAAAATAACCCCATGACTGTCATGGGGTTCTTTTTTGGGCTGCACAAAAAATAACCCCATGACTGTCATGGGGTTATTTTTTGGGCTGCACATAACAGATATTTCCATCAGGGATCAATCTCCGTTTTTTTGTTGATCTATGGTCTATGATATAACAAGACAATGTAAAAACAACCAATTGCATTAAAAGTACTAAGATCTCCAGGTGAGTAAGGACTTTAAATTGTGTATTTTGTCCAACCATTTATTAAAATCATATCAAAAGGTCAAAGACAAATATATTTCTTTATTTTAAAGAGCACTATCAGCAAATTTACATTTTCATATTTGGTAGGTGGTTCAAGTAACAATTGAATAATCATCAGAATTGCTGTGAAGGACTTCACACAGGACTTAAAAAGGTTGTTATAAGAAAATGTGATTCTTTTAAATCTATCATTCACAAAATTGTAAAATAAACTTGTTCTTGAAATGATTATTTCATCATAGCAATTCATATATAAAAACGACTTATGACTAATGTGTGAATGAAAATAATTCAATTGAGACATGTTGGGCTGGAATTCAACCTGCAGACAACGTCATCAACGGCACAGGGCGAGGCCGGCAGACCAGTGGCGGCGCCAGAGATTTGCTCTAGGGGGTGCTGTGGGGTAGCTTGACGTTTCATAGAGGGTGCTCAAACATTAAGGGTTTGCCATTAATGAACCAGCGCTACAGTTGAATTTTCTACTGCAACACTCCCCACACACACACACACAGTGTGCCCGCGACTGTTACAATGAAGGCTCGGTAATCAGCTCACGGCATATGCAGGGGTAAAGTGCTATTTTTACAAGTGGGGAGTGGACCTCACCTCCTCTAGTTTATTTTTAAATATTGAAGTTAAAAGCATCAATTTGGTGCACTTTGAGAGCCAAAATGAAGAGATCTATGGATATACAGTATCTCTCAACATACATATGAAACAGAACTGTAAACAGATTTTCTATTTCTTTATAGATATTTTACAAATCACTCCCCTTTTAAAACAAACCGTTTGAGACCCACTGAGATAACTAGACTAAAGTTAACTAAACATTGAGTCCTTTACTTCACCTGAGCTGAGGTTATCTGAGACTCTCCGTCTGACAGGAGAGAGTTCTCCCTCCACCTTGTTGTTGAAAAAGCTCTTTATATCCGTTAGCTTGGCTAGCTAGCACCAGATGCTAACCACAACGATCTCCGGTAGATACCCACCGGTGCGCGAGCTCTCTCTCTCGCTCGCTTGCGCACGCACACAAAATGGATCGTGCCACACACACACACAGAGCAGAGCTTGAATGAAACAGACCCAGAAGTAAGCTACTTGTACTCACGAGGCCTATTATGTGCAGAATCCCTCTCGCTTTCAGGTGGTTTTGATTGAGTGTCCACACGTGGACGTTTAAGGACTAAAAAACGATCCATTTGTCACTTTGCTGTTAGCAAATCATTTGGGGCTCCAGCTAACAGGAAGTCACTCAAGTGTCACAAAGTAATTTACCCTATGGGTAGGTCAAAAATCGAATGGGTGCTGGCCATTGGCCTAATCATATCACCTGTGTTGGCTTTATGTTTTTGGTCAAACATTTATTTGTTTCACATTTGCATTGATGTAATCAATAATTTTTCTGATTTAATTTAATAAAAATAATAATAATTTTCGGGAAAAAAAACATATTTCTTGGGGGTGCTTTGGCAATCCTGGGGGGTGCTTCAGCACCCCCTAGCTCCCCCCTGGCGCCGCCCCTGTGGCAGACCCATCGATGGGCAGTGTCACTACCCGATCTGTCCCCCTGCCCGATCTGTACTGTGCATGTGCGAGATGGTCCGCCATATTGGACAACTCCAGACGGCAACCCAAGTAGAACAACAACTATTTTTATTGGGTTCTTTTATTTGGGGTTAAGTACATTGTCAGAATAAGTGAGAAATGAATTTAACTTCTGTTAGACAGCTATCATACTGAATAAATATTTACTGTGAATGTATGCAAAAATGTATGGCATATAGCCTAGCTGTCTAATAGAAGTTAAATCAATTTCTCACTTATTCTGACAATGTACTTAACCCCAAATAAAAGAACCCAATAGAAAGAGTAGTTAAATAATAGTGAAGTCACGTTGTAATAACAATAACTCATCTCTCTCAAGTTTTCTTTTTGAGCTTTGCCAAAAGCCACTGTGTCAAGTGTCCTTCTTGGGATGCCGTACGAAGTTGTCCAATATGGCGGACCATCTCGCTTATGCGCACTGCAGATCGGGCAGGGCTGCAGATCATGGATGTATAATAAGAACAGATCGGGTAGTGACCGTAGTGACAGACACTACCGACTCCAGGGCAAGCCCCCAGGAAGTGCGCCGGACTCTGAGGAAAATATTCGTTGTGGCCAAACGGCATTACTATACTTCCGTATCAGTCGCTGGGCCCGGAAAGACTTTTTCGCTTTGATTAAAGAGACTTCTGTAAATCGTTGAATATTTTTTTTAAAACTAAATAAACTACCAGTATGAACATTTGTATAGCCCTTATTAAAAACATTCGGTCCTCAAGTTGTAAAATGTGCTAATAACGTTATTCTGAGAGTTATTTCCCTCTGCATTATGAACGCAGATCTAACCCACGGGACCGCGCCGCCCGGCACGTTCATGGGACATGTTGAGTACTACATGAGTTTTACCTTTACCAATGGATGCACAATGAGAATGGATTATATGATTATATGAATACTTTCGTGACGTTTTTATCTCTCAAAAGTTGGGCAAATTTGTCTTCATGCACCAATGAGCAACTCTCATAGGAATGAAAGAGGCACAGCCTCCCACGCTGTATCCAGTTCTTATTATACATCAATGCTCCAGGGAGGAAGAGTGAGAGTCAACTCCGAAAATGGCGATTTGGTGCTGCTTGTACCCAATGGGTTGACAGACTCTTCTACATATTGCTTTTAAATTACACAAGATGTTTCGCAGCATTGTTAAATGGTCGAATCAGCACCAATTTAAATAGAATTTCGCCATTACCTCCCCCCAACAACCTGGCTCCTTTGAGTCAAATACAGTGCAGAACTGCGGCAAGTGGTGTGACAAATACTAAATAATTTACTGGAATAAAAAACGAAATAACTTAACGTTACAATTTCCAAAGACACGAACTGTTCTTAACACATACGAATAGTGTCCTATCAGTATTATATGGTAAGAAAATGTACCAAGTACATTTATCGACAGAAATGAGCAGAAGCAGTAGAAGAGTTTAAATAAAGTTACAGCCGGAAATCTCACCTGAAAAACGGCGATTAAAATTCCCAAAACCGCGAACTGAGCGGTCCCCATCTGCCTGTACTCCACTTTCAGTATTCCTCGCAATGTAATGAATAATAAATATATTCCTTGACGAGTTTGCGTCGTGTCTTCTTTGTCTCCTCTCCTGAAGGAAGTTACTGACTGAGTGCAGCTGGGCGAGTTGCTGCAGGTACTTTCAGCGTGTGACGTCAGCTCACAGGTGCGCAGGTTCCTGATATGGGCATAGAGGCTGAACACACCTGAGGAGACAGATACCCGCAGTTTCTGTTAGCCTGCTTCCTGTCGATTTAGAGGTAGCAGATATACGACATGAAATAGTAGTAGTAATACACTGACAGCGTTCACTGAGCTGTATGTGAGATGAGTGAGCAGCTTTCTGTCTCATTTCCTCTTACTGACAACCACAGTCTTTCCCCCACCTCCTCTCTATATCTCTCTGTCCTTCTGTCCTATCAGTGTATGTTTTGGTCATTGGATTTTCTTTTCACAAATGGTTATTCAAAAACAAAAAACGAGTGGATATTTAATTTTCGTTTTAAAATTGAAATACAAGGCGTTTTTCTTTATCATGGTAAAAAAGGGATTTACTAAACTTAAAAAAACGGGATGATTTTCATTTTCTACTTCTCAAAACAAAAAATAAAATCACTAGGAAACAGAAACAAAAACACTAGGCTTGTTTGAGACGCGTTACGGCTCGCCTCGAAAGTAGACGAGAATAGCCGATCGCAGCCGGGGGAGGTCTCAAAAAGCTCGCCTGAAGTCGGACAGCTCCGAGTCGGCTTCGTCTTCTTCTTCTTCTTCTTCTTCTTCTTCTTCTTCTCTCGGTTTTTTGGCGGATTGCAAACAACTTTAAGGTGCATACCGCCACCTCCGGAGTCGGTTTGACTCGGTTTGCATTTATAAAGAATGCACACATGTGTTTAATCGTTAATGTCAGATATGTAGGAAGTAAATACATTTGTTCCTGCTCAAGATTAGATTCAACTTTATTGTTGCACATATTACAGACAACGAAATGCAGTTTAGCTTCTAACCAGGTGCAACAAGCAGTAAAGTGAAAAGTAATGTACACAATCTACAGAATAAAATATAGAATGAATTGAATGATGAATAAACAGTGAGGGCCTGAGGGGTATGAATACACTAGATATACACAGCAGCCTGTGAGCAGTATGAACAGTGTGAATGAATATGCTAAGATATATAAAGTATGAAAACGGTAAGCAGTGCAAGTATAGTATAAAATATATAGATATTAATTTCATGATGATAAACATTGTGGAACAATGATGAAAAATGGGAATGGATGGGGCGACGTAAAACTGACACAAAACAACAACAAACTTTTGCCGAGCCAATGGGAGAGTTTAATCACCAGCACGTGGTAAAAACCACCAATGAGCGCTCAGCTCGAGATACCAGCGAGTCCTTTCCCATCAAGCATTTCGCTTCCGCAGCCCGTGGAGAGGAACTGCGCCGCCTCGCCGCGCCTCGCTCTCAAGGCTGCGGGCGTCTTTGTCCCGCGAGATTTCAACGTCTCATGTAGGCGAGCCTCCAGAGCAAGTCGGACAAAATGACTAACCATCATGCAACGCACTAGCAAGATGTTGATCGCAACTGCGCAGGTCTCGCTTGTCTCAAACAAGCCTACTGTCACTACCCATGGATGTATAATAAGAACTGGATACAGCGTGGGAGGCGGGGCCTCATTCATTCCTATGAGAGTTGCTCATTAGCGCATGATGATAAAATGGCCCAACTTTTGAGAGAGTAAAACGTCACAGATTACCCGGCATGCCTGAGAAGTACCCGTATGTGCGCTCATAGCGCATGCGCAACTTTAACCAAAATGCTCGTTCACATCAAGCACGTCAATTTGCGTACACGTAACAGCACCGTGCGTTCATGACAGCATGGTAATGGATTGTTATTATGATGGATTTGATATTAACGAGGCGGCAGTTAGCAGCTAGCTAGTAATTATGCTAATGTACACATCAATCGTTATGTACTTCTATTACGCTGTAACAGGATCTAGTGATATCCAACAGAGCTTCAATTAGCATGAAATAATTATTGCACTGTCTATATATATATATATATATATATATATATATACACACAGTGCAATAAGCTTCTTAGTGCAATAATAAGCTACAGGGACGTTAATCTAACGTCGATAATATTAACTTTATTTAATACAACATTTACGGTACAAGATTTAATCATACAGCCCATGTAGTATAATATTTTACAAATGATGAATTGCAGCAAACATGTGCAATATATCCATTATTACAGCTCCGTGGGATGGCAGTAATGCGATATGGGTCCGTTCTTATTGTGCATCCATGGGTAAAGATAAACGCATGTAGTGCTGAACACGTAACTTGAACGTGCCGGGCGGCCCGGTCCCGTGGGTTAGATGCGCGTTCATAATGCAGAGGGAAATAACTCTCAGAATAACGTTATTAGCACATTTTTACAACTTGAGGAACGAATGTTTTTAATAAGGGCTATACAAGTGTTCATACTGGGTTGTTTATTTAGTTTAAAAAAAATTATCCAACGAGTTGCAGACCACTCTTTCCCAATGTAAGTCAATGGGAAAAAGTCTTTCCGGGCCCAGCAACCTAAAGGAAGTGTAGTACCACCGTTTGGCCACAACGAATATTCTCATCAGACTCCGGCGCACTTCCTGGGGGCTTGCCACTACCCGATCCGTCCCCCTCATTTCTGGCCGCAGAATGGGGTCTGGACTCTTGGGGACTGGCTCAGGATCATACATTCTGGAGAGTGCATCAGGCTTTCCATTCTGCGAACCAGGTCGATATGACAGAGTGAACCTAAATCTATTAAAGAACAAAGCCCATCTGGCCTGCCTAGAGTTCAGACGTTTGACCTTCCTGATGTATTGCAGGTTTTTGTGATCCGTCCAGACCAGGAACTCCTGCTCCGCTCCCTCCAACCAGTGCCGCCACTCCTCCAAAGCAATCTTCACAGCCAACAGTTCCCGATTTCCCACGTCGTAATTCCTCTCAGCAGAAGATAGCTTACGGGAGAGATATGCACACGGATGAAGCTTGTTGTCCCCCGCTGACCTCTGGGTTAGGGTTATAACTATATTATAATAGCTTGAACTCCAAGATGGATATCCTCATTTCTCCATCCACTACAATCACACGCCCCAATGTTATATTTAACTAATATGTAACTCCCTCCACCCCGGATAAAAGCACGTTAAGAAGCCCCTTTTCTCTAATTCCACTACGTTGGAGGAAATAACATTAGGAGAACGGATTAATAGGCTGTTCGTGGTTAACGTGTGTTGCTAACTTTATCCGGTATCCTAGTCTAATCTGTTATCTGTAAACGATAAATATACTGATTGAAGGGATAATCCACTAACATCCTTTAATACACATGTGTAGTTAATTTGATTCAGATGTTCTGATAATATCCGCAATATAAATCTTTAAACGTCTTCTTACCTTCAAAAGTCCATCACGAACGGTCTATTATGCTGCAACCATAGACTGCTAGCCGCAGATCCGCTAACTTCCGGGGAACTATTGAGAGGCTCCACGATCCGCCATTGCTGTAAAAAAACTGGTCCATTGGAGTGAATGGAGATGTCGTAACTCTTCTATTATATGGCTCTGGTTAAACCCAACTAGAACTTCAGCACAGCATTTTCAAAATTGGCTGCATATAACTATGTATTTCCACCCTTATTCTATGTTATCTCCAAGTATTTAAATATGTTACTACCATACTTTTACTCCACTACATTTTGGAAGACAATGTTGTACTTTTTTTATTCCACTGCATTTGTTTTACAGATGTATTTACTATGTACTTTTTCAGATTCACACAATACTTATGAAACACTTTTAAAATATGATACTTTACCAATACTTGGTAAAGATGAAACTAACCAACATTATATTTAAGTTACTAAAACTGAGTTGGTGAACAGAAAATTAATTGGCAGCAATCTTGCTAAGAAGTTTGTTGTTTAAATATATTTCACAGTTCCAGTTTCTTAAAAGTGAAGTGCTTCTGCTTTAAATTATTTAAAATATTTAATATTTTTAAAGTTGTTGTTTTTTTACTTTTAGTCGTAATACTTTAAAGGTGGGGTAGGTAAGTTTCAGAAACCGGCTCGAGTGCACTAACATTTGAAAGTACACAGCCGAAAATAATCCGCCCCTTCCTTCAGACTTCCTTACAGAGCACCTCCTCCAACACACATGAACGCGCACATGACGTCAGCAGACTGGTGAAAGTGGCCGCCTGTTGCTGGCGAGTCATTGAAGTACTGCTGCAATGCACGCCCAATGAGGGCACGAGATACATTTGTGCGTGCACGAGATGGAAGGCTGACAGACAGGGCGGCAATCGTTGTACTTTTTACAGTATTACGGGTTCCACAGATGACATTTTTATATGGATTTTTTGTCAAAGCACTTAAGATATTCATTGCTATCGGGATGTTAAGAGCATTCCATGGAATATAACAAAAAGTGTATCTCGAGCCGGTTTCTGAAACTTACCTACCCCACCTTTAAGTCCATCTTCCTAATCGTACTTAAATACTTTTACTGAAGTACGATTCTCGATGCAGTACTTGGTATTGGTACTTTACCTCAAGTAAATAATCAGAATACTTTTTCCACCACTGGTTAATTAATTCACACTAGTTAGGCTAGCCACAATAAGGGATTCTAGAGCGTTACATGCCAACATCTAAGGAAAAGCAAACAGACGCTGCAATAACATATTTCAAATAAGCACATGTTGTTTACTAAGTGTAAAAGCCATTAAATATCCTTTTTGTTTTACTGTTAATGGAACTAGCTTGCATTTCCCTCTTTTTCTCTAAGCAATGCTAACGTTAGCTTTATAACATTGCTATTCATTTGTTATATAAACAAAATACTATTGTTACTTGACAGCATATCAATACCATATACTGGAACATCCTTCTATCTTTGTAGAATAAAACGTGTATTTATTTATATGATGACTGTGGCTGCATTTATGATCCTGAAATATCGTTAGCTAGGTTAGCTTGTAGCAGGAACGTCATGCTAGCTAGGGGGCTAGCAGGTCCTAGCTAATGTTTGTCGAATTGTAATTTACTCAGATAGCAAACACATTTACAGCACTGTGTCAAATGTAATTAACTTAAATTATTGACGAGGGATAAAATCAAGTAAAGCTATACATATTAGTTTACTTACTGTGTGAATCAGACAATCTCAGCAGCAGGCAATGTTAACTCCTGTCACTCCTTTACTATTTAAATCATTAAAATAAAATAAATAAAAGTGCTGCATTTTCTATATACACCACACATATGGTTATATGCCTGATCAAATAAATAAATTATCGTTACTTGCATAGATCTTTTTACAGCAAAACCATCTCTTAAACGCTCTGTAAAGGCACACTAAAACATGACATTTTGTCAAAGTAACAGGTCTGTCATATGATGGGAATGTAGGCTGTGCCTCAGCAACACTCTGTCATTTTACACTTGGCATTGATCAGCAGTAAGTAAGGGGTGGGAATTAATAAGCATTTCCTTCCTCCTGCTTCCTTTAGGACACATATGATTTATTGTTATTATTATTATTAATATTTGTCCATCCATCCATCTTCTCCGCTTATCCGTGGTCGGGTCGCGGGGGTAGCAGTTCCAGCAGAGAGCCCCAAACTTTCTTTTCCCTGGCCACATCAACCAGCTCTGACTGGGGGATCCCAAGGCGCTCCCAGGCCAGCGAAGAGATATAATCCCTCCACCTGGTCCTAGGTCTACCCCTTGGTCTCTTCCCAGCTGGACGTGCCTGGAACACCTCCCTAGGGAGGCGCCCAGGTGGCATCCTAACTAGGTGCCCGAACCACCTCAACTGGCTCCTTTCGACGCGAAGGAGGAGCGGCTCAACTCCGAGTCCCTCCCTGATGACCGAACTTCTCACCTTATCCCTAAGGGAGACACCAGCCACCCTGCGGAGAAAACCCATCTCGGCCGCTTGTATCCGTATGAATAATAATAATTGTGTTGAATATATACATATTAGTAACAAATGTTGTTGAATAATATAAATATTGTTATGAATATTCTAACAATACGGTATTCTGTTTTTCACATTTGTTTTTTTATTAATATGTTCGAAATAAAGATGGAAAGATGGAAATGAAATGACCTCACAATACTTTGTTTGCCATTGACCAATTATGTAATTTATTGAAATGGAACTTACAGCGGTATTTGATCTTATCCAAAACCATTGTGTGTGTTGCTTTGTGTGTAACAAAGTGATTGTTCATTCTTAAATCATACTTGCATTGTTGTGTCTATCAAAAGAGAAGAAAATAGAGTCAAGGTGAGAATTATTATTTTGAATCCCCCACCCTAGGAAGTAACTATTTTCCCACTGGCTGACTGCTCCATAACCTTGAGTAAAGCCCTGTTTACAGTACAGAACATGTCTGTACTCTTTGGGAGAGAGCCTCAGATATCAACATAAATCAGTGCTCATTATAGCTTACAGACCAAAAAAACACTCATAATAACACTAGGTGATGGTTACTAACCAAAATACAAGCAGTCTATAAACCGGACTCTTGTCAAAAGTGAACAATCTCTGAAGTGTTCTTATTTTTTGTTTAATGTGGACATTCTTTTTGCTGGATTCTTGAATTGCTAAATTCACCAGCAATCATATTCTCAGGTGGCATTGTGCATTTTGTAAAATGTTATCTTTAATATTTGTTAATATGCTTCTTGGGTCATATTTAAGCTGTTTTGTTTCTGCTGTAACAAATGCAAGTGTCCCCTCTGTGGGACGATCAAAGGTATTCTGAATTAAAGTAAAATAGAAAGGACCGTATTACGGAGCCCCTAAACTGGGACATGAACAAAAAAATGAAAAAAGAGAGAGACATTTTTTGTTTCTATGTCCCTTGCAGGGGTGCCCATTACGTCGATCACAAAGGTAGTGTGATCGCATGTCATTTAAAAAATGTTTTTTTAAATTTAATTTTTTTAAGTTAGCCTGTCATCCATCCTTACTATGGCATTTGCCACTTGATTGACGTACAGGTAAGCCAGTCTGAGTTGTATTGTGCCATACAGGTTCATACAGTCCCCCCCCACGCGTAGATCTTTTGGGCTTGGTCATGTGGGCTTGGTCATTTTAAAAGTAGCTCCCAAGCTGAAAAAGTGTGGGCACACCTGCTTTAGGGGCTCCGTACAACTTTGACTTAACAGATACAAAATATTAAGTGTTGTGCAAAATTCAATTGTAAAACAGTTGCAAGTGTCACTTCGATCACACACAATATAATAAAGTCTATAATCTATCCCTCTGAAAGCTTCGTATTGGAAAAGCAAGAAAAATGGGGGACTTTTTGAAAGCAATTTAGTGATGTTATCTTCTGCACTTCCCCTCCATCAGTCATCCTTCCCATAGAAAGACTGAGGGCTGTGTGGCCAGAAGAAAGACTGGTCAGTTTACAGCGGACACCACTTAGCCTGTGAAATGGTCAATGTGGGACAGAGAGGAAGACAAGTAAAGAGGAAGAACATAGAGGGGGCAGGAGAGGAAGGACGCAGTGTCAGGTTGCATTGTTAGTTTGTTGATCTATAAGAGAGGGGTGTTCATTTCCTTATGACTATGGCTGCCTTTAATGACTATATGTAGAATTTGATTATTTTAGTATTGGTTCATTAAAGTTGTTAAGGTACACCACCAAGTGGAAACTAATGTGGCCTATTGAAAAAACTAAGAAAAGAAGTAATGAAAATTAAGATAAAAAACCTTTATTGAGCGTGTTCAGATTCCAAAGCATTCAGGTAACGGGTGAACACTTATCCATGGAAATGTAGATCAGTCTTCTTGCCCTCCACACACATAACTCATATATTTTTCACAGTTTCTTGCAGCTTTATAAGTACATGTTGATTTTGTAATTTTCAGATTCATTCATTTTGGTTTTACTAGTGAAAATCTGACTGAAGGAACGTCCTATTTCTATGTTAGATAAAGCCTCAGTGGGGTCGCCACATTGCAATGGGAATGTTAAATATGAGTCTTTATGTCCTGCAGCAGAAAGGCCATCCTTATCTAGGAGTAGAACACCGAGTCAACACAGCTCAGCCCCTCCCCCACTGGGAAGTGATGTTTCACATTCCAGGTGCCCTTCCCCATTGCCAAGGTCCCAACGATCGTGTGCTGCAAGTCTGCTCTTCACCCTTGCAGGGGGTGGAGGTTCACCTGAAACCAGCTCAGCTCTGGTGAAATAAAACAGAGACATGACTGATCCTAGATTACCTTCAAGAAAGTGTTCCACTCTTTAAGTTAATTTACCAACGGAAAGCTTACTGACAAAACTGAAACGTTGACTTTCATTTAATGTATTATATCAAGAGAATACACATTATTGTATTAGGTTAGTTGAAAGCAGTAATATTAAGTCAACCTTATATTTTTGTATTTAAACTTCATATTATTGCTTTCAACTAACTAAATACAATTTTACAACAATTCAGTTTTTTCAGTGTAGCGGTGGACTGTCAACTGTTGGACTTAAATACAGATGTGTAAAAAATGTACTAGTTTAGATTCATTATAACTTTTTTGTAAGTTACATTTATTTGGGGATTTTATGATTTTTTAAATATTTGTTTTGGGAAATAACACGTTTTTTTCTCCAAAATATATTAGAATTCTACTTGGTATTAATGTAAGTGTTATAGTTATAAAATGTACATTTAATTTGAATTAGTAAATAAGTTTAAGAGTCGTTTTCACTCAAAGGGTCCATTTGTTATATTTGTATATATATGGATAATAATAATCATGTCTTTCATCAGTGCCAGTACCTGAAACTGTGTTTTTGTTCCCTCAGAATGAGGGAGCGGGGAGCGGTTCCTCTTCAAAGAGTCTTTGCACCGCCATGTTTCTACAGTAGCTGAGAAAAGGCAAACCGAACTCTGGCTCCAGATAGGATGTTTTTACATCACAGAGGGGGAGTCTGTTGGCCACAATGTTATCGCAAAGATGCCGCTAAAAACTATACACTGTCCCATTAAAAGTCAACCGAAGTTTCACTACCAGACTAACAACATTTCAACAACATGTCCAACACTGAATGTAATCGATTCATATTTACAAAACGATAATTTGTTATACACAAGGAAAAAATAGTTTCAATTTCATAAATAAGGAAATAGGGCGGTGGTGGCGAAGTCGATAGGGACTTGGCTTGGCAACTGGAAGGTCACCAGTTCAAGTCCCGGCAAGATGAAGTGCTACCGAGGTGTCCCTGAGCAAGGCACCGTTCCCCACACTGCTCCCCGGGCGCCGTTCAAAATGGCAGCACACTACTCCTAACACTAGGATGGGTCAAATGCAGAGAAACAATTTCCCCACGAGGGATTAATAAAAGTCCATCTCTTTTTACGGAAGCTTAAACACATGTCTTATTCAAGTGGAACAAATAACCCACTGACCTTCACTGTGTATCAGCTGAGAGACAACGTTTATTCTGACATTACTTATCTCACTGACTTTTAGTGTTTCTGTCACACACACACACACACACACACACACACACACACACACACACACACACACACACACATACACACACACACACACACCCACACACACACACACAACTAGCAACAACCACAGTGTCCTTCTACTATCATACTGGAATGTAAAACAGGCTCCCAAACTCCAGACGAACTTGAATCTGGTTAATTAATAGCGAAATCCAGGAGTGGGAGGGAAGGTGATGGAGTATCAGCCAAACAAAGAAATAGTGTTCACAGGGCCGTCCCTGGCCAACTTGAGGCCCTACGCAAAGTTATATGATGAGGCCCTCTGTTTCGCGAGCATCGACGGGGGACGGGGGGTGCTGCTAGTGGAGAAAACATGCCGCGCCACACTAATTGCGCAGAATTTTCGAATATAGCCCCCTAACCCAATGCAGTCTTGATCGGCCTGTAGGGAGGCCCTGAGTGTTCATGTAAAATCAGCTTAGAATCTCACACAGTGACCAGGTTTTACAGGAGGAAGAACACAGGCATGTTCCCCCTCTAACCCCCGGATATAGCACCGTCAGCAAATCAAAATGTAACTTTCTCCCATACTTTAGTCGATGATAAAAAAATCCTGTAATGAAATAAACTGTTCATTGTTTTGAAGTACATAATTATCTAAGGTTAGCATGCTAAACCGCTGAACTAAAATGGCAAACATAGTTATTGTAACATTACACTGCTAACCATGGCATGGCATGTCTCTGTGGACATATTGCTGTGCTAACATTAGCATTTAGCTAGTACAGCCTCAGAAACAAGCTATGTGACTGTATGCTAATGTAACGTTAAACAAACTTCTCATGATCAATGAGTAACTGCAGATCAGATCAGGGAACATCAGTGCAATGATGCTTTTATTTTACTTTGGATCTTTAACAACAAATCACTTGAAGACACAGAAGGGAAAAAAACACACAAAAGCTAAACCTATGTCATGCTCTGCCCTGCTAATTTGAATAAAAATAACATTCTCAGATCATTCGTCGCTCCTCTTTTTCCTGCCCAGCGGATTGTTGCCCTTTGTCCCGGCCGAACGGTGGCTGCTGAAGGGTTATCATGTCAATCATTAACTGTCAGCTCAATGCTTAGTAAAAGTAGTATCTGTTGACAGCAGAGAGGAACCTGCTGGAGGATTTAAAACTACAGCACCAAGAAAAATTAATGCTCACTCGTAAATGAACTGCAGTGTTTAGAATATACAGTAAGAGTCTTCACTCTATCTTTGGATACCATTTTTTTAAAGCAATAGAAAGATACCTCTGCCAAGGCTAAACTTGCCTATAAAAATATAGTTTTATAATACAACACAATACCATACAATTATTTTCCTATTATGATTTTTAAAAGCTATTTCATAAAAAGTTAACAATGAATTGATGTGTGTATCATAACAAGGCTAACGTGAGTTAATATCAGTTGCGTGCCTCAAGCTCTATCTGTCGTCCCTGGAAACAGTGGTTATGGTCTGTGAGTAATATGCAGCATGTTTAATCGATGCTGCCATGTTGGTGATGTTTTCTTATTTACTGGTGTTATTTCCATTTGCATGTATAGTTATGAACCCTGACAAACTGTTTGTTACAGGGCCCTGAAGTAATGTGAAATTCTTATGATTATTCTTTTTATTAGGATTTAACAGATTTGGTAGAGATTTCTTCTCCTTGAGTGCCATCTACTTTTGTGGATTTTTTTCATGTTGTTTATTGTATCAACAATTATTTTGTGATTTATACAATGATTTCCATCAGTGATTTCCTTTTTTGTCTTTATTTCTTTTATAACAAGTACCAAAATATCTCAAAACACATACATACTTCCATGACCCATTATCCATTGCCCAAATATTTAATCAGCATTTCGCTAATGTATGTTCCACACTACTATCTGACTCCTATCTGACGACTGGTATTTCTAATAGTAACTCATACTGCAACAGTTCTTTTTCTTTTAAGAAAATTCTACCACACGAAGTTCATAATGCTATCACAGAATTAAAAGTGGAAGGCAGTGCAGGACTCGATGGTATAGAAAACAGGTTCATAAAACTGGCGTCCCATATTCTCATGTACCCATATGCTGATTTGTTCAACCTGTCTTTGTCCACCTGTGAGTTGCCGACTATTTGGAAATGTGCACGCATCATTCCACTGCATAAAGGTGGTGATTTACTTGATACAAATAATTATAGACCAATCTCTATAATCTGCTCTATTTCCAAAGTTTTGGAGAAAATAATTTATAATCAACTGTCACATTATCTCAATACTTATAATATTTTATCTCCGGTTCAATCTGGTTTCAGGCCTAATCACTCCACAACAACTGCCCTACTTACATTTACGAATGACCATTTTTATTGACTTGACAAAAGCCTTTGATTTCGTTGATCGATATCTGCTCTTGGATAAACTTCACGGCATTGGCCTTTCTAATATTACAGTGTTATGGTTTAACTCGTACCTTCACAGTAGAAAGCAATGTGTGATTGTTAGTGGAAAACAGTCTGACCTGTTGATCCAACAAAAGGGTGTACCCCAAGGATCAACTCTGGGCCCACTTCTGTTCTCTATTTACATAAATGATTTATCTTCTTGTCTCATTAATTGTTGTACTCACCTTTATGCTGATGACACTGTTATATATACATCCAAATCAGATTTTTCACAAATTCAGATCTCTCTTCAATCGGATTTTAATATCTTACAGGACTGGCTATCACACAATAAACTACTGCTTAACAAATCAAAATCTTATACCATGGTCTTTGGTACTAGGCAGAAGCTCAAATCCAAACCTAATGTAGTAATAACATGTAAGGATGGCACTTCTCTGCATAAAGTTGATAGCTTTAAATATCTTGGTGTATGGCTAGACTCTGAACTTTCATTTAAACTACATATAAAGCATGTAATACAAAAGTCAATTACGGAATCGGTGTTTTACACCGCTCTCGCAATTGTTTTACGCTCAGTGTCCGAAAGAGAATTGCTTCTCAACTTATTCTTCCGATTATGGACTATTGTGATGTTGTCTACCAAAATGCACATAAATCAGATCTTGCTCCACTCAACATAGCCTACAATAGACTATGCAGATTTGTTCTTGGTTGTCCTTTTCGTACACATCACTGCACAATGTATAACCAACTTAAATGGCCTTCTTTAAATGTAAGAAGACACACGCATTGGCTTCAGCTGATATTGAAATGCATTTATCTTAACTATCCCCCTTATTTAAAGCAGTATTTTGTACCTTACTCACCAAATCATCAAGTTAGACATTCTGTTCAAATGTATTTCTCTGTCCCCTCTGCAAAACAATTGATTGGCAGAAGAGCGTTCATGTTCAAAGCCCCAACCGACTGGAATACTTTACCTGCTGCCATTAGATCTCTTGCATCATTGGGTTTATTTAAACATGCATTATTATCTCACTTTCAACTGGGCTGTACTTGTTATTAATGAAACTGATATTGATGAAACTGATTTGCTTGACTGTCTCAAATTGTAATGATTGTATGCATTGCTTGAATTTTACTTAACAGACTGTATGTGGTTTGTCTTGTGTGTCATGTTTTGCATTTTGTCTTTTTGTAAGTTGTTGCTATTGTCGGGACCCCCTTAAAAACGAGATGGTGCATCTCAAGGGGTTTATCCCAATCAATAAAAATGTATATATATTATATGCTGACCTACAGACACATTTGACATGTTTGCATGCACAATCTGCTACGGCAAGTTTGGACATTACAGATGCCATATGTCTCTTAGGAATGCAGTTTAG
Source organism: Gymnodraco acuticeps (assembly GCF_902827175.1). Classification (NCBI taxonomy): domain Eukaryota; kingdom Metazoa; phylum Chordata; class Actinopteri; order Perciformes; family Bathydraconidae; genus Gymnodraco; species Gymnodraco acuticeps. Next base: position 659,683 of record NW_022989799.1, read on the forward strand.
AAGTTACTTCTTGGGTTAAAAGTCTAACTCCTAGTGGCAACAGATCAGCTCAATTTTCTGGCACAGGATACAGAGATAATCCCAAGATAATTTATAAAGGTTCTTATTCCAAACTACACTATTTGCAATATGTTTAATGTACATAACTTCCTTTTTTTCTTAACAAAATGTATTTACGGTACCGTGCTATGATAAATAAGGCAATTCATGTGAATTAATCATTGTAGGTGTACTGAACCAAACACTGTCTGCCTTTCAATGTAATAAGTGCATCTCATAGTTCTTTCCACATAAAAAAATGGAAATAATAATGTAAGTAGGAACCTTTTAAAATAATCTTCATCAAAAAAGGAATTATTGAACAAAAAAAATCCCTTTTAATTATTCATAAATCTGAATAATTATGTCCACGTTTCTGAACAGCGAGTATAAAATGTGAAGTATAGGAGCCAGCAGACTCCTGTAGGGAGGACAGATAAATACTCCCTGTGTGTCCTTGGGGGGGATCAGAGGAGTCCAGTGTTCATCTATACTGTAGGTCTGCAGCTGACTACAGCACAAAAGCACTTCCATTATCCAGTAACACTACAACACTGGACTTCCTGTTAAAAGCCAATCATCAGCCATTCATAGGCTTTTAGTTCCCATCAAACCTTAATGGCAGCGAGGCGGTTCCTTTTCTGGTTAGAGCTTCATGTGTACACACTCGCAGTCACATGATCACAATGCATGCACTCGCAGGCACAAACAGCTTCAAGTCGAGATCTGATCCACCAAGAGCTAAGTAATGGTGTGTGTGTGTGTGTGTGTGTGTGTGTGTGTGTGTGTGTGTGTGTGTGTGTGTGTGTGTGTGCGCATAGAACATGCCCAATCATGATTGCTTTTTCTGGAATGTTGTGCTGTGGTTTCACCTGATGATGGCCACAGGGGTGGGTGGCGATGGTGGGGGGGGGGGGGGGTTCATCTTCCTACTCCTGAATAATTGTTTTACCACATTGTTGTTTACTGCATTACCGCTAAACTAAAGCCCATGAAATGACTGCATTGATGGATAAAAGAGTAGATTATTAAATGGATGAGCTTCTGCTTTAAAGAGTACAGTGTGAACATTTATTCTGAACCAAGTATTAGATAAGTTAACCCTTTATTAATTACTTCATCAAATTTGGTTTTGCAGCAGGACAGTACAGATAAAATAAGCATTTAAATACAAATAAAGAAATAGATAATCAAATAGCAACAAAAATGATTAAATAGAGAATTGTATGGTAGAGTGATGGGAAGAGTGCAATGTTACTGTCCCTCCACCTCAAATACACACACAGACATTTAGTCTACACTTACTACATGTTGGTCATATTCTTTCACAATAGTTCCATATCATTTTTGATCAGTCTAACCTTCTTGCATCACTATCATTTTATCTTTCTCATAAGTCAGACATTACTTTTAGTCATGCATGTGAAGTAGTCACAGATGACCATTACAATGAATATGTAGCATGAATCAAGAGGAAGTACAAAATTGTGTTTAATTGTCAAAATGGCATTCACTTCCTTTTATATGAAATGAAATAAACCATGAAATAAAAAAATAAAAATTGTATCTTTGGGCGAACAGCTTCCCCATGAAGCTCAACATATTTATATAAAATATATATAAATATATCTGCACCCAGAAAAGACACTTTGTACGTATATCAAAACACTTAAGGTACAATTAAGAATGACTACACTAAAAGGAGTCCAAAAGAACTGGCATTAATAAGAGCATACAATTAATTGTTTTTAGGTTTTTTAGCTAAAGCAAGATCAAGACAATAACCTGAGTTTTTAAAAAGGCAAAAATCTAAACAGAATATGAACTATTAAGAAAATGCCTAATTTTAAAGTCCATGGCATATTATTGTATGCCAAATATTGTGTGTGTGTGTGCGTGTGTGTGTGTGTGTGTGTGTGTGTGTGTGTGTGTGTGTGTGTGTGTGTGTGTGTGTGTGTGTGTGTGTGTGTGTGTGTGTGTGTGTGGTGTGTGTGTGTGTGTGTGTGTGTGTGTGTGTGTGTGTGTGTGTGTGTGTGTGTGTGTAGCCTGAGGCCTCGTGAGTCATATTGTGATGAGTCTGTCAGTCATGCTGTGGGGGGGGAGACTCAGACTGAAACTCTTATGAAAGATCCCTCCCACCTCTTCTCGTGGTGTTGTTGTGGGGGGTGGGAGGCTTCTGTGTCATCCATTGTAATAAATACAGATGAAACCTCAGTCCACCATGGTTCAAAAGGGGTAGTATGTTGGACAAAAGTACCTTATGGGCGGCTAATGCACATCCCACAAGCTGAAACCCCAGGCAGGTGTGTGTGCTGATATGAATCCCCTTCCTCAGATGGATGCAGACTCATTTAAATATACTGTCGCCCCATTTGAGTATATCCTTACTTTTACTTAACACTTTTGCAAAGGTGCACCATATTCTTTAACAGTGTTAAATAGACGGTTCAGACAGAAGGTAAACACATGTATACTCAGCTAGACTTTTTTCAGAACATTAATGCATGTAAACATGTTCTATTGAACCCAAAATCCTAATATGAACCTGAAATGTGCACTGTATGCCTCTTCAAAGGTTCCCCAACCTCTACTGTCTGCATGGATGTGTGCATTTAAGAATTGACACTATAACTAGTATACATATACGCTGCAGTATCAGTCTGTAGGGACTCGGCTTGGAATCACAAAAGTCGCCAGTTGAAGTTCCGATTTGACCCAAAAGTACGGACTGTGGATCGGTAGCTCTGGAGATGCCAGTTGGTTCCTGGGCTCTGATACCATAACAAAATGCTTGTTTATATGTGTGTCTACATGCATTCAGACCTTATGTGTGTATATTTGGTGTGTGCTTTCTACTGTATATATATAATAAGAGAGTGAACATGCAATTCAGGATGAAGAATCACTGATAAACCGTCGACCCAAACTATTTTCAGGCTCCCAAATACACAATTTTACCAAGTCTAAACTAATTTAGTAACTTATTCTTCATGGTTTGGGTTAGAAACAAAATGGCTATCTATTCTGAACATCACACTAGATGTTTGTACTTTGTTAGTTAAGATTTCCAGATTCAAAGGCTTGGCAGACATTGGTATGTAGCAAGAAGTCACATGACTCACAGCTTGATTCAGCCATGTGACGTTATCTGATGAAGACAGACGGCTCTGTGAGGACACATGAAGGAGGGGCCAAATATGAGTGTCATTTTGTGCCTTTTCCCACACAGACCGTAACCCAGTGACATGTAGGGTCACTTCCTGTCATGTACTCTGTGAGGGGAACATCTGCTTCTCTTTTTTATTCTGGTGTTTATCCTAAATGATACCAGAAATATTCACTGGAAGGGAACTGGGAACATAAAGAGACAGAGGTCTGTTACACTTTCAAAAATAAATAAAAATAACCATCACATGAGTTTGGGGTTAGCTTGACATTGTCCAGGGTAAAATGATGATGCTGTACTCATTATTTCCTCAGATGAATACACTGAAAGACCATCCTGATAACAAGAAGTGAGTGTGTATCCAAAGCATGGAATATCCTATTATTGTAAGACTGTTGCACGAGGGGACTTTTTCCTTCATTCAAATCAACACACACACACACACACACACACACACACATACACACACACATACACACACACACACACACACACACACACACACACACACACACACACACACACACACACACACACACAATCAAACAAAACAAAAATACAAAATTAATGATTTTGTATTTGCACTAATTAAACTTGTAATGTTTGTTGCAGGACTCAACAAGCAGCCCTGGTCACATTTCAGACAGGATGTTCAATTTTCATTTCTTAATGTCTCTATCAGCACTGCTGTAGTGAATCTGCTGATATAGCGTATTGGTTCTGTTTGTTTTCTTACTCTGGAAGCGTGTCACCAGAGTTCAGATGGCTCAGCTTTCTCTCAAACACTCTGATGTTGAATGTGAACACCCTTTAGCCTCAGGGGGTTTGATTTTATTTTAACCTGTGCTGTCATGTTCTCTTGAACTGTGCACATTTTAGAAATCACTAACATACATATCATCTGGTTATGGGCACTGCGTTGAAAATTCCCCAGTACACTTGGCCCTGAGGGTAATATCTAAGGAAAAAGATTGCCTAGCTATGATATAGTATTTTCTCCAAAATGGGACATCACTGACACAGAGATACAGAGCAGAATAATTCCTCTGCATTCCTAATCCCTAAACCGCTGCCCCCCCACCCCTCTAATCCTGGGAGAGGTGAAGAGTGCCTGAGGATGAGGCCTATCAGCTGTTTACCTCTGATACCACACCCTACACCTTAACCTGTCTTTATCATGTGTGTGTGTGTGTTTAACTAGCAGTCTATTGTCATGGCTCAGTGAGTGTAGGTGTGGCTCCTCTTTACAATTACAGTCATTTACTTTAGTCAACACAAATCCAGCTTCAAAACCGAGAGCAGGGCACACATGTGGCTCTTTATCTAGTGTCCCATAATGCGTCTGAATGAGATGATCAAGGAGTCTTATCATGAGTCGGACTGTGTGGCTAATGCTTTGTGTTTCTCCCAGAGTTTCCTTCAGGCTCAGACACATCTCTTACCCCTTTTCCACTGAGGCCATTCCGGGGCTGGTTCTGAGCCGGTGCCTGATTGGGAACCAGTTTTTCTTGTTTCCTCTGCAGCGGCGCCAGCTCCCAGCCCTGAAAACTGGTTAAACTGCGGCCCCACCAATCTGCTCGACCAGCACCAAGGGAAGAAGAGTCTCATGCATCAAAGGTTGGGAGCGAGCAACAACAGCTCATGGCAGGAGTGGAAAGTTGTTGCAGAAGCAGTAGCACTGAGATTGCAAAGTGGCTCTCACACTGTCAAACACACCTTTATAAATGTTGTGCAACATTACCCAGGCGTACATGTGACATAATAGTATTCACCATTCAACACACCTTGAATGACAACCCATATGTTCTTGGGGTTTCAACAACTAATCGATGAATCGACTACCTTCACTACTAGCAGGCGCTGTAGGCACTAGTCAACTAGTCGTGAACAAATGGAGGCAACTACAGGAGGTGGTGCAGCAAAATGCTCCAGCAAAACAAGTCTGATATCTATATGTAAGGAGGTACTTCACTGAAGGTCTGACCAACTCCACAGTGAAGTGTTGGTTGTGTTGCACACTGGATTTGCGTTGCATTTATGTTCTTAACAGAGTTTTGGCTGTAGTTTTGTTGAGTCTAGCCGCAACAGGATGTAAAAACCCCAAAAAGCAGAATAGGGCCCCTTTAAAGCCTTTATGGTGAACGATTATTATTATATATATATATATATATTATTATTATTTTATTAACGATTATGTCATACATATTCCCACAAGTTAGACAGCGTGATGTTTCCTATAATATGTGATCGCATATTTCTAATTAAAGCTCCACAAATAATAGAGGTATCATCTAAAGCTTGGTATTGATCAGTCAGACTGGCTTCACTGCTGTCAGTAGAGCTACAGCCCGGCTGGCTCTGGTTTGCCTCTTTCAAATGCAAATCACACACACACACACACACACACACACACACACACACACACACACACACACAACACACACACACACACACACACACACACACACACACACACACACACACACGCACGCACGCACGCACACACACACACACACACACACACACACACACACACACACACACACACACACACACACACACACACACACACACACACACACACACACACACACACACACACACACACACACACACAACACACACACACACACACACACACACACACACACACACACACACACACACACACACACACACACACACACACACACACACACACACACACACACACACACACACACAGTTCAGGCAGATGTCTTATCATGTCCAGTCATAAAGGAGGTCAGGCAGTCTGAGCAGCACACCCACAGGCTTTCAGGAACCTGTGGCTGGTTATTCATTATACATGAGGAAGTGCAGCAGAAAATGACAGCATGCCCTTTCAATTGTTACTGTTGCTCCACTATTCCTTACAGTGGAGGCATGAGCAAGCCTTTACTTGTTCTCCTGTCCTTGAAGTCATTTACGGGTGCAATGATATGAGATTGGTGAGATTCAACCAACTGTATGAGTAAAAAGTGTAACACATGAAAAAAGGTATACTTTATATAGTTGCAGTAAGGTGATGACTCCCAGTGGTTTGGAACTATAAGAGACTAGATCAGGTTAAAGGGTTATTAAACTCAATTTGATCAAGTAAAAACAGGAAGACTTTGTCCCCTCGGCTCATTTGTTGTGTCTATTCTGACAGCATGAAGTTTGAAAAGTCCCTCACAGGCATATGACCGGAGGTTGGGACTCTGGGGACTTCCCGCTGGTGTGAACACCGACTGGTGTCTGAGTGAAAGTGAAGGCAGTACGATTTCCCCCCTCTATACAAGACAGGTCGGTACAGGCAGGGTGGGGAATGCAGCCTGAATCATCACTCTGTCCAGGTTTGTATAACATCACTGACTGTGTTTCTTAATCATAATCCTGCCTGGTGTCAGGATAAGGAAAAAAGCAGTTTCTTCCCTTGAAACTAAACACCAAACTGTGAGTCAGTACTCATTGTCTTTATTATTTTTGTGAGGGAGTCATTAAAGCAATGTTAACTGCAGTAATCACTGTATGTGAGAGTTTCACTCCATCTGCTGGCCCAGCAGGGGTATCACATCTTTGTAAACGATAAAAATATCCATTATCTGTGAAATAATTATTCTGTTTATGAAAGTAAATTGGGGTAATTTGAAACATAGAAAAGTTTCTTCGCAAGGAGCAAAAGACACAGAATGAATTCATGGAATTATTACTGTTTAAATAGAAAGTCACACACTTTACTTTTACTTTGATATCGTATTATACTGTATAAAACTGACATTGACAACAGGCTTTTTGATAACATAATTTTGAAAGAAAAATGTCTATTACATTTTCTTTTTGAGCTTATTCTACATAATAAGAGATATAACACTGGGAAGAATCCAACCAGACTGGGTCTAAGCTGAGGAGAGCTGCAAAAGCTTTGTTCAAAAACTCAGAAGAATAAAAGAAGTCACAGAAGCAACAAGAACGGACAAAGGCAAGTTATTGCTAAGTCTGTTAGACAACCTCTGCAAAACCACGAGACTGTCAGTCCGGCGCTGTGGTTCTGCTCAAAGAGAGCTGTGGACTGAATGTTCGGGTGGGTCTCTCTGTATTCGGCTTCAAGACTCCCTCTCGACACAGCGTTGACGCAGGGTGCAGCATGACCGGGTGGAAGCTAGCAGAACCAGTCACAGGTCCAGAGCGGCCCCCCAGGACAAAATATCAGTATGCAGGCAACCCGGTATCACGGCAAGACGTGAACATGTGACGATTTACCATGCTGGGAGACGTGAAGATGTCACGATTTCGTCCCCTTCAAACGTGACAGCTACACGGTATTGTTAACCCATGTTAACCAGTGGAGAAATAACCGGAAATACCAAACAAATGCTACCCCGACGTAATGATTTATTTTGTAATAGTCACACTCGATTACGGCGATGTTCTTGTTGCCCCAGCTGGTCGACACCTCTTTTAGCATAAACAAAGGCTACATTAATGTATTAAATCGATGTTAATCCATGCGTGTGGATGTGGAATTAACGGACGTGACGTTGTGCGATTGAGTTGCCAAGCAACAGCTTCGGTTCATGTTAATTTACAAACTATTCAACTACAACCGTAGTTATATTTAAAAACATGTTAGAAGGCCTCACGAAATACTTTAATGCACATTAAAATGTAAATGTGAAGGAATGTGTGTATAACAAAATACATCGGTCATTAAACGAAACCGGAAACAGACGTAGGCAAGATCCTCAGCTCGATGATTGGATGGTTATCCGCAATGCATGCTGGGATTTGGTGTTGATGTGATGTGAAATCTGAAAACGTTTTTTAAAAATACAATAATACTTTATTCCGAGTGTGCTTGCTTTTCTCTTTGAAAGTCATCACATAACGGCATTGTAATACACGGTTCGGGCTGCATTAAGTATGACATATCTGCCGTAATTCTCTATTTATAGAGCCGTGATGAGAAGACTTCTAGGACAAACAGGAGAACTGCCGCCAAAACTGAAGATGTGACGTGGATCATAAATATATAAGCAATTAAACAACATCTTACATTTCTTTTCACACAATACGTCTCCTTGCAGTATCAACACTAATTCGGCTGACTTTTATATTTGATCCAATTGGTAGATAGGCTGTATTTACACCATAACGGTGCAGAGCTGATAGAGAGGCACATCTGGTGGTTAAAGCACGTTATTGAATTTTATTATTTTATTATTAGATATTAATAGGATCCCTATAAAGTATATTCATTACTCATTATTCTCTACTAATAGTTCATTAAAGACTGTATATAATGACTAGTTTGCAAACCCCTTTCAAGATTTCAAGATTTTCTAAGCTAAGGTTTATTGACATATCATATTACACAACTACTGTGTAGTTATGCAATGAATGAAAAACTTGGGTCGCAGGTTCCTCAACAGTGCATTACAAGACATCTATCAATATGTGTGTATACTCCACCATTAAACTGTCATTCTGCACATTTCTTATACTATCTACATACATCTTATAAGAGTATAATACATATGTATAATATCAGTTTAATAATAAACAAATAATAAACAAATAAGTGATTAAACATAGTTAACATTGCAGGAAAGCAATATATTAGACGTTAAGTACTTTGTCAGGCTTAATATTTATCTGTAGATACAAATGTCACTGTGTGTGCTGTGTGCTCTGCATGTGTGACCATTAAAGAATCAGAATACCTTTATTAGTTCCACAGAGGGGAAATGTGCAGCGTTACAACAGGAAAGAGCCACAGACAGCTTAGTGTTGCATATCTTACATGCGTTAAAAAAGTACTAAGTTAGAATAAAATAAACAATATGCTAAAAAAGTACTAAGTTATAATATAATAAACAATATGCTAAAAAAAAGATAAAAAGTTACATAATTTTCAAAAATACAGATCAAAAACAAAACGGCATATATATTGATTTAGTGGCCAGGTATAAATTACACAGTTATTAATGGCATATATATATTGCACATATAGCACATATTGCACAAAGTTGGTTTGTATTTAGCAGCAAGGGGTGTTATAGTCTGTGTTGTGGTGTGTGTAGGAGGGTCTTCAAGGGGCAGTGCTGGTTGTAAAGTCTGACCGCTGCAGGAAGGAAGGACCTGCGGTTTCAAGAAGGTTTCATCCCTCCATATTCTTCTTAAAGCTTTTTTCTTATTCAAAATAAGACCTTAACCTAAAGTACTCTTTAATGTTTAAATTAAGCCTCATTAGTTTGTCTGTTTTGCACATCCTCCTATTAATATCTAATAATAAAATAATACAATTCAATAACGTGCTTTGACCACCAGGTGTCCCTTTCTATCAGCTGTGCACGGTTATGGTTTAAATACAGCCTATCTACCAATTGGATCAAATATAAAAGTCAGCCGAATTAGTGTTGATACTGCAAGGAGACGTATTGTGTGAAAAGAAATGTAAGATGTTGTTTAATTGCTTATATATTTATGATCCACGTCACATCTTCAGTTTTGGCGGCAGTTCTCCTGTTTGTCCAGAAGTCTTCTCAGCACGGCTCTATAAATAGAGAATTACGGCAGATATGTCATACTTAATGCAGCCCAACCGTGTATTACAATGCCGTTATGTGATGACTTTCAAAGAGAAAAGCAAGCACACTCGGAATAAAGTATTATTGTATTTTTAAAAAACGTTTTCAGATTTCACATCACATCAACACCAAATCCCAGCATGCATTGCGGATAACCATCCAATCATCGAGCTGAGGATCTTGCCTACGTCTGTTTCCGGTTTCGTTTAATGACCGATGTATTTTGTTATACACACATTCCTTCACATTTACATTTTAATGTGCATTAAAGTATTTCGTGAGGCCTTCTAACATGTTTTTAAATATAACTACGGTTGTAGTTGAATAGTTTGTAAATTAACATGAACCGAAGCTGTTGCTTGGCAACTCAATCGCACAACGTCACGTCCGTTAATTCCACATCCACACGCACGGATTAACATCGATTTAATACATTAATGTGCCTTTGTTTCTGCTAAAAGAGGTGTCGACCAGCTGGGGCAACAAGAAAATTGCCGTAATCGAGTGTGACTATTACAAAATAAATCATTACGTCGGGGTAGCATTTGCTTGGTATTTCCGGTTATTTCTCCACTGGTTAACATCATGGATGTATAATAAGAACATGGGTTAATAATACCGTGTAGCTGTCACGTTTGAAGGGGACGAAATCGTGACATCTTCACGTCTCCCAGCATGGTAAATCGTCACATGTTCACGTCTTGCCGTGATACCGGGTTGTATGCAGGATAGGACATCAGCTAAGGTTCCCCGCCCTCACTACACCGGGATTCCTACGGAGACCCTAAAGCGGCATATAATATTAAAGAAAAATAGTGCTCACGAGAAAGTTACCAGAGCGCACAGGAGGAGGTGGAGTGCAGGAGGAGGTGGAGCGCAGGAAGAGGTGGAGCATGCAGGAGGAGGTGGAGTGCAGGAGGAGGTGGAGTGCAGGAGGAGGTGGAGTGCAGGAGGAGGTGGAGTGCAGGAGGAGGTGGAGTGCAGGAGGAGGTGGAGCGCAGGAGGAGGTGTAGCGCGCAGGAGGAGGTGGAGCGCGCAGGAGGGAGGTGGAAGGAGGTAGACGTGCAGGAGGAGGCACAGGAGGAGGTGGAGCACGCAGGAGGAGGTGGAGCACGCAGGAGGAGGTGGGAGGAGGTACAGGAGGAGGTGGAGCGCACAGGAGGAGGTGGAGCGCGCAGGAGGAGGTGGAGCGCGCAGGAGGAGGTGGAGCGCGCAGGAGGAGGTGGAGCGCGCAGGAGGAGGAGGAGGTACAGGAGGAGGTACAGGAGGAGGTGGAGCGTGCAGGAGGAGGTGGGAGGAGGTAGATGCACAGGAGGAGGTGCAGGAGGAGGCACAGGAGGAGGTGGAGCGAGCAGGAGGAGGTGGGAGGAGGTACAGGAGGAGGTGGAGCGTGCAGGAGGAGGTGGAGCGCGCAGGAGGAGGTGGAGCGTGCAGGAGGAGGTAGACGCGGAGGTGCAGGAGGAGGCACAGGAGGAGGTGCAGCGCGCAGGAGGAGGTGGTTCTGTGTTTACTGACAGTCACTGAGTCTGTCCCAGGTCAGGGTGGTTCTGTCCTCCCTCTTCACCTGTGTCTTGTTTGTTTGATTAGTCCTGGGTGCATTTAGGTTCTGCTTTTTCTGTTAGTCTTTGTGAGATCCTTGTTGTTGTTGACTGTGTTCACGGGAGAGTGAGTTCTGCTCTGTATGTTTACTTGTAGCCTTGAATTAAAGGTATTTTCTGTTAACCTCGTATCCGTTCCTGCATTTGGATCCTGCCTGCTTTGCTCATCCCTGACAGAAGGATCTCACCACAGATGGACCTAGCAGTGTTTTTTGAGGATGAGGTTGGCAAATTATCCTGCAAACGTTTATGTTTTCTTGGAGAGTGGATGAGGGCTCATGGTAAAGAGGCTCAGGAGGCTGCTCTTTCACAGGCACGCCGGGAAGTTGCAGAGAAGCCCTGGTTAAGGAGCTCACTGCCGGAATTTTTAAGGGACTTTGTGACTCCTCCCAATAAACTGCACGCCTGCTTTAAACCTCAAGACCCAGCAGCCATGGTTCCGGCTCCAGTTCCGGCCCAAGAAGCCATTGCTCCGGCTCCAGTACCGGCCCCAGCAGCCATGGTCCAGGCCCCGGTTCCGGCTCCTGTTCCGGCTCAAGCAGCCATGGTTCCAGCTCCAGTTCCGGCTCCCCGGCCTACTCCAGCCCCTCATGTCCTGCCGGCATTCCGGCCCACTACAGCCCCTCGTGTCCTGTCGGCGTTCCGGCCTACTCCTTGTCCTGTTCTATCTCACGCAGGCTCTGCCCTCTCCTGGACTCTATGGGTACTACTCTCATCAATGATACACAAGCGTTCACACACTGAAGTTTTATAAACGTAGCCGGCCAATCAGGGCGAGCCTACCTGAATGCGCGCGCAGGCTGCACAGTATATAAGGCAGCCACACCTCCTGACTGTTATCCTTTTCTCCTCAGCGAGTGAGACAACACCTGACCAGAAAAACATTCGAAAAAACAAACAAAAAAACAAGTAAAAAGTATCTTAGCTCCAGGCAAGCAAATGGGGTCGCCACTGAAACCTGTGCATGTCCCTCATGCCCGGCTTAATAGCGGGCACCGATCCCCACCAGCTCTGTTTCGAGAGCTCGAGGTGGTGGACGTGGGAAACCAGGATATGGCCGAGGCGACGCCACCAACGTTCGCCATCCCAGCCGTGCGGGTTATGGCTCCTTTTGCTGAGGAGGAAGAAGATGACTTTGTCCCCCCACCACTGCCGCCGAAGCCGGCCACCTCCACCAGGGGTTTTACGGTCTGGCCCGCGTCTCGCCCCCTTTGCCAGATATCTGGCAGTGTGTTGAGGCGTTGTGGCAACAGCTACTGAAAACGAGAGCTCCGGTGTCTGGAATGGTAGGTATTCTCAGTAGCTTGGCGTGGGAAAAAAATAAGGGGAAGCCAATAATATGTCCTTTCTTTTGGGTCGGGGGTGTGGTGGTCAATGTAATATAATAGAAGAGTTACGACATCTCCGTTCACTCCAATGGACCAGTTTTTTTGCAGCAATGGCGGATCGTGGAGCCCTCAATAATTCCCCGGAAGTTAGCTTGCCGCTGACTTCCGGGGGAACTATTGAGAGTTCCACGATCTGCGGCTAGCAGCACAGTAGAGTTGCAGCATAATAGACCGTTCGTGATGGACTTTTAAAGGTAAGAAGACGTTTAAAGATTTATATTGCGGATATTATCAGCACATCTGAGTCAAATGAACATGTGTGGACATGTGGACTGTAAAATATGAGGCATGTAATGCTTAAGTTACATAAAAGCAGACACCCTACTATTTAATCTTGTTATTTAACATTTATTTACAATTTCATGTTCACCAAGCTTCGTTACAAGTATCTACTGATATTTAGTTTGTGTGCTGTTATACAGTTTAACCTGTAGATGGTGCTCTACACTTACATTGGCTAGAGGTCTGACGTTCTGGTTTGGGATAAGAGCGAAGAAGTCAAGGGATTGCCAGAACATTCCATACGCTAATGTGTGTGACTTCTTGTCATTGTTCTCAGGTGGGTAAACTGTCTAGAAAGGCATAAATAATCAGTAAATGTTATAAAATATTAACGGATTAACTCAGTAACAGTTTGGGAAAACTCGACCCGGTTAATGAGCAATTAAATGCAATTTGAGGTATTTATTAGTGATGGTGAGATGAAGCCTTATGAAGCTTTGAAGCTTTCCAGCCAATTGGTTCGCAAAAGGGTTCATCTCATGAGGCTTCATCATGGGCTTCATTTGAACACAAAGTGTTGGTCAAAGTGTGTAAAACAGGCAGATTGGACATCTCAACAGTGTGCTCTATCTCATACCGAGTTCCCAATGAGTAAAGCCTTAGAATAACTCTAAACAACGAACATTAAATCATATCTTCATGTTAACAATATTGTTTTTATTCCAGTTGAATGATTGTGATTGAAAAGCCTAAGGAGGCTGGTAAACATTGCAAAGAGGGATTTGCATTCCTTCATAAACTTAACCATGTTGTAGCCTGAGAAAGGCTAAACCATATCAAAGAATACATTTATTAACTACATTGTCTCATTTAGCTGTAGCTTTTATAAACAACAAAAAATACGTATTGTTCAGTCGTTGAACCAGAGACCCTGCGGTCGTGAGTCAACTGCTTTCCAGCTGAGCCACAGCACACACTCACTGAAAACACTGGAACATATTTATTCCTGTATTTATTTATGTATTTATTCCTACATTTATTTATGCTTGTATCTATTTATACGTTATGACATGTTCCGCCCTCTATAAGTGAGGGTCTGAGCTCTCTTGATTCCATCGTGTCACCGGGCCCGGGTACAGGAGGGGTAATATGGTTCTTATTATACATCCATTGTGAGCGTTGTGGTTCAACGGTTCAACCGATCTGAATCTCTTCGTGAAGCAGTCACGTGGTATCGACAGGCAGCGAGGCTTCGTTTGTCATCGGTGACGTCACTGGCCCAAAACGATACAAGCCTCGATACATGCTTCACAAAAAGCTTCGGGGATTACTCGACACACGCTCCGAAGCCTCGGCGCAATACGTAACATCACTAGTATTTATGATAAGAATGGCCAACTCCGGTTAGCATGTTAGCATGTAGCTTAGCTCGCGATGCTAGCGCGAGTTAGCCATTAGCTTGTTATACAGTTCATATTGTAGCTGGTTAGCGATACACGGTTGTAACGCAATGATATAATGCATTTCGTTGTAATTTAATGTGGGCTTTAGAGAAATGTTGGTAGATGAATAGAAGAGTTATCCAATGTTAATAGATAAGTTTATTACCACATGAATTCATTACAGAAGTGGCCTAGCCATGCTAGTAGTGTGTTGTATTCATGTAAAATGCTATTGTGGTTAACTTAGCACCTTGCTAAGGCTCATTGTAAATGTTTCATAAGTTATGAAGAACACTTATTGTGTTCTTGTTAATAAGGAATTAGTTTGTAATAGTTAACATGTGAATGACACACTCAGAGTATGTGTAGTAACATGTAAGGTATATATGCACAATATACAGATAATTCACTTATTGTGTAAAGAAAAGGGAATATTACACATTTATTTAAGTTGATTTATTTCAATTTAGAGTTTATTGTTTTAATTAATTATATATGTGCTTGAGAAACATAAATAACTATGTTATTTTGAGAGATATACATATATTTTATGATTTTGAATAAAGCAGAACATTCCATACGCTAACGTGTGTGACTTCTTGTCATTGTTCTCAGCCGTCTCAGATCCCAATCCTGAGACTGGTAACATTTTTGGGGCTCATCCGGGATAAAAGCTACGCCTGCGGGAGAGTTGCTGATCACTAAATCACTTCGACTTGATGCCAGAGAGAATCATCCACCTTGTGAGCTGGGAGTCTTCAGGTATCCAGTGAAGATGTCTTCGGATCCACGCGGTGAGCTACTCTGGGAGATCCAGAAAAAACAGCTCTACGACCTTGCTGTGTCACGGAGAGATGAGTGTGAGATCGTCATCCCAGCAGTCACAGGCAGCAATGAACCTGAACTGTTTGAATACATCGTCAGCTACATGAAGAGTGATCAGCTGATGGACTTGGAGGACCATGGGTTTTCCCAGCTGCTAAGCATACATGATGAGATAACAGAACTGAGAACCAAAGACCGGCATTCACCAGTATTGGACTTTGCAAGTGGTGACCATGAGGGTAGTGGAGGTCCAACAGTTACAGAGCAGGTACCTGGTTTGGTAAGACTAACTGATGTTGCAGCGTTCCTGCCTCGCAGAGAGTTTAAAATGTATGGTTGTGTAATTTCAGATTCTGGTTCAGACATGAGTTTCGGCAGTGTATGTAAGCAGATAGACGAAGGTTTAAAGGAGAAATTCTCAGAGTTAGAAATCATTCTCTGTGTTGAAAATGATAAAACCAGGAACATTTAGAGACATGTTATCAAACAAAGATGACCTCACAATTGCTGAGTTGAAACGGTTCCTAAGATCACACATGAGAGACAAAAGTAGCACAGAACTCTTTCAAGAGCTAAGTAATGCTAGACAGCAGGAAAAGGAAACTGCTCAGCAGTTTGTGTACAGGCTTGTGGGGTTCAAACAGAGACTACTCCTTGCATCTCAGCAGAGTGGCTCAGAGTTTAACTATGATAAGAAGCTAGTGCAAGGTTTTTTTTTTCACACACTATATCAGGGTCTTAATGACAAGAACAGGGATATCAGGAGAGACATTAAGCCTTACATATCTAACCTATCAGTGACTGATGACTTCATGTTAGAGCTGATTACCAAGACAGCTACTGAAGAAGCAGAGAGACAGCGACGGTTAGGTTTTGTACCCAGACCTAAACCACTGACTGTAAACGTAGCTCAGACACAGGAGAACAGTGGTTCCAATAGTGAGTTTTTACCGACAAAAGTTGAGGAGGAGGTCCAAGCCAACCGCACAGCTATCATGCAACTGACTGCTCAGGTTTCAGCTCTTGTTAAAAACCTGGAGAAGATGGTAAAGCCTCCTGATGATGCAAGGCAGAACCAAGCTAGTCTGCCACCCTTCAGCTCTAAGCCTGCAGACACAACCAATGTGAAAAACAAATGTGAAGAATGTGTCAAACAAGGGAATCAGACTTGCTCACATTGCTTCCGGTGTGGTCAAGCTGGCCATCGAGCACTGGGATGCCTTCAGAAAGGACCAAAGACGGGAAACTTCATGAGGTCATTGCTGAGAAACAAGCCAGCTAAGCCACCCCATAAAACCAGTAAACAACAGAGGAAGCGAGTTGCTAAGTTAATTGGAAAAAGATGCATGCTCACTTGCCTTATTAATGGAGTTACTACCGAGATGTTACTGGATTCTGGAGCTCAGGTCAGCGTAGTGGGACAGACCTGGATTGAAAACACCTTGCCCAGGGGCGTCGCCTGGACCTGGAAACATTCAGGGCTTAGCCCACAGTGGCGGCACAACAGTCGAATTTTCTACCGCAAGACTCCCCACACGCAGATACACAATTGCACCATCTGGTGTCACAAACGTGTGCCTGCATTAGCTTTGTTACGGCAATGGATTGTGGGAGATTCTCATAGCACGTGAGGATCTCTTGAGGGTAAGGTGCCTGTATTATGTCGGTGGACAAAATGTATGTTTTTATTTTATTAGGACAATAACGTACTGTTTGTTTAGTTTAATGCTCACAGTCACAGCAACATGTTTTTTGTGTGATTGACTATTTGTTTTATTTGATTTATCAACGTGATCATCAATAGCTAATCTGAGCTAATAAGCTAATGTGAGCAGCATGGTGCTATTTCTCCAACAGAACCCAGCTCACGTGTCCTTTTATGCTGTCCATTGAAATGCAGGTATGTGAGTTTTGTACATCAGTTTATTTATGTTTAATGTTTCACATTGCTCCACATGATGCCTTGACTACAAAGTCTTCCATGTTTCTACGCTTCTTCCTCTGTGTCACAGTTTCGGGAATATCAAGATCATTGCACAGGGCCTTGGTCTTGTCATAGACCTCATGTGCTTTCTCGTTACTTCGGTAACTTTTCAGTGTGTTCTCAACTGCTGTTTTGTAATCTACTGCCTGCACCAAGTCAATTGTTTCTTTCTGCAGGTATTTAAGCAGGCCCTGAGTGGTTGAGAGCAGTGTCTGGAACATGACAAGCATGTAGATGGTACTGAATTTTCAAAGCTTGCTTTCCAGTCCCTTTGCTAGAGGGGCTGAAAGGCTCCCTAAAGTCTTGATCAAAGCAGGGAGGTTTTTGACATGCCCAGCGAACAAGTTGTTTGTCCCCTACCTCTAGCTGTTTCTGAAATGTTTGCAATCTCTGATGGTGGACAAGAGATGTGGAGAAGAAAGAGTAGAGACACTCCAGGAGATCAACGCAGGTATGTGAGTTTTGTACACCAGTTTGTATAAGTTTAATGTTTCACATTGCTTGTGAAAAATATACTACCACTATACGATCACTGATGTTTTGTTGTTGATTGGACACTTATTTTGTAAAAGAGATAGCATGAGAGGATCTCTTAAGAAATGTAGCTCACGTGTCCTTTTTATATGCTGTCCATTGAAATGCAGGAAAGTAATCACCAGCTCTGAGTAATCTGTTGCCGAGGGGACACTACACCGGAGTTACATAAGCAGAGATAAAGTGCTATTTTGGGGGGAACTCACCTCCTCTGGGGTCCCCCAGGAAGATTTTTTTTAAATATTGAAGTTAAAAGCATCAATCTTGTGCACTTTGAGAGCAACATCAAGAGATATGGATACATCTCTCAACGCCCATATGTAAAAAAAATAATCTCAGAATCAGAAACGGGTTTATTATTTAAAAACACTTCATTTTCCAATTAAATCATAAACTATGTCAAATTATTAGAAGTTGTTGGTAATCAGATTAAACAGAAAAAAGGGATGGAAGGAGGACATAATAATCCCTCATCACTTGCTGTTTGCGGTTGAAATGATCTCTTTTGCTGGCCACACATGCTGGATGGAAAGCAGTGATGTCTCACTTGCCTTGGCCCTGTATCTGCAGTCGCTAAATCAGTCATGTTACCCATTGACTCTTGTCTGTTCTGGTGTTCCTGTTCATTGTTGTCTCCATTGTCGTTCTTGTCTGTTGTATCTCCTTCTTGTGTGTCCCTTTCTCCTGGGGGGTATACTACGAAGCAGGATTTTCGCTTAGCCGGCTAAATTCAGGGAAAACTCCGGCTTTCCGGTCCTACGAAGCTGGTTCTCTTTTTAGCAGGCTAGATCTCCATGGTAACTTATGCTTAGCGGCTAATCTGGTCGGGACCAGGTTAGGTTGCAGGCTAAGAGCTCAACTCAGTGAAAGCACTGCCTGCTGACCAATCAGAGCTCAGTGTGCGGAGTTTAAAGCGATCAAGTCATATTACAGGAGAAAGGAAATACAGAAAAGCTGCCGTTGCAGGAAAGACGGCCGGCAAAAATCACCGACTGTGTGAACGTGAACATTAATAGAATATCACCTCCCATCTTCAGAGCAATCTGACTATTATAACATTAGCGTTAAGA
Source organism: Gymnodraco acuticeps (assembly GCF_902827175.1). NCBI lineage: Eukaryota > Metazoa > Chordata > Actinopteri > Perciformes > Bathydraconidae > Gymnodraco > Gymnodraco acuticeps. The sequence goes on from NW_022989799.1 coordinate 678,541, forward strand.
AAGCTTACTTAAATATCTGCCACAACATAAGTAACCGGATCAGAGTAACATTAAGTACAGTCCGCGGCATATCACTTCATAATATTATTATATATCATATATTTTCTTATCTGAGTCAGCTGAGCCGTATCTGGCCGTGCAACACTCACGGAGCGTCCACACTACAGCTTCAAAAAAAGCTTGGAGCTGGGCGTGTCTGAAGCTTGGGGATTTTATTCGAGCAACGCGACCAACAACCAATCACATGAATCTCCCGCCCCCGACATACAAAGCAAAAAACCCCGGGGGTTTTATGCGAGCAATATATATATATATATATATATATATATATATATAAACTCCCCAAACAGGCGAAAACCGACCAGTTTCACCCACTGTCTCTGCCACCTCCCTCCATGCCTCGCTCCTCCGGTTTTTATCCCGGTAGATGAACAGAGACTGATCATACAGCACCGGGTGATTAACTACCGCTATAATGAATTTTCCCTCCATTTTTTTGAATATGAGGATACACGCGGTTTGATTGGCTAGCGCTTGTACTGGCAGATTTGCATGAACGGGATTTCATTGGCTGACGCCTCCGTCGAGGCGTCAAAAGTTGAACATTGCCAGCAACGCCAGCAACGCTCCACGTCGCTTCCCAAAATGCAGTTCGGCTAAAAGTGACGTCACCCCATTCAAAGTGAATGGGCGAAGCGTTGAAAGCATTTTTCGATGCCTGTAGTGTAGACGGGCCGTCAGGATCAACTGTGTACTGTGTGTGTAAGGTAGCTTCTAGCTTCATGTCGAACACTGACAGTAAGTCAACATTTCCCAGAGAGCTTTCTTTGAAAACACCAGGTAACGCTAAAAAACACAACATTTAGATTGTATGACAAAGTGTTTATTTAATATATCTGGCTAGCTATAGCTACTTGCTAACGGTTTAGCTTACCCATGCGATTCAAAGTAACGTCAACGTAGCTATAATTTATGCTTTGCTTACATGTTCGCATAACTTGTAAGTTTACTGACATTTACATACCTTGTTCACCTGGCTCAGGTGGTGGCTCTGGGGTTGTTGTGTGAGCCACCACTTGAGAATTGCTGTCTTTTTTATTAAAAAAAACACTGTCACAGAGGAGAGGTACGTACCTGTCAGCCAATAAAACAAGTTTATTTCCATGCAACTCTCTGATTGGTCTGGTGGTGTCTTGCCTCTGTTGCATTCACTGAACACGGGAAATTACAATTCTGCTGTCCTCTAGTTAAAGTACGGTTAATGTATTGTATTATTGAGGGAGAATTTGTCCGGGGCGACGCCCATGACCTTGCCAGATGCTCAGATCCAACCCATGTCACGCCTCCTAGGAGAAGATTTTCATGCTACTGCTGCTAATGGCACTCCAATTCCTTTTGATGGATGGACTGTTGTTTTAATGGAACTCAAGAGTGAGGAGCATGATGACCTTGCTATTCACGTGCCACTGTTAGTCAGCCAGAACTGTGTGGAAACTCCTCTTCTTGGATTTAATGTTATTGAGGAGCTCATCTGGGAAAACAGTGAGCAGCCTGCAAACATAGTCAAACTTGCAGCTCTATTGAGTGGAGCTCTTAAGTTGAAGAAGGAAGTTGTGAACAACCTTATCTCTGCAGTGACGACTAAGAACTCAGAGGAGAGGTCTGAGGACTGTGTGGTCAGGATGGGGAAGAAAGGCCTCGTCATCAACCAAGGTGAGATCTGTGAAGTCAAATGCAGGGTCAGGTCTTTATCAAAAGGAGGAGTTATGCTGTTTGAACCAGTGTTAAATGGTTCATGCCCAGATGGATTGGAGCTGTTATCTACCGTCATTGACGTTCCTCATGGTGCAACTAAGATTGTAAAAATCCCAGTCCAAAACAGTGCTCAACATAACATTTATCTCCCTCAGAGAACGGTTTTAGGAACCATCATCCAAATATCGGAAATCAGGCCTGTGCTTCAACATGGTGGTTCTGAGAAGGCCAAGAGTGAGAGAGAGGGTGTTGGACTACATTCAAACCGAGTTAACCAAGGAAGTGAACAGTTTTCTGCTCCAGGGGAGAAGTGGCATCCACCAGTCGAGTTAGACCATCTGTCTGTACAGGAGCAGGAAATGGTCAGGCAGATGCTCTATGAAGAGTGTGCTGTCTTTGCCCGAGAAGATGGAGACATAGGTTGTATTCCAGACCTTAACCTGAAAATACACCTGAAAGACACCACACCAGTCCAGAAGTGTTATAACTCCATCCCTAAGCCTCTACACAAAGAAGTAAAAGATCACGTTCAAAACCTTTTGACAAATGGCTGGATAAAGAAGTCCACATCGTCCTACTCATCGCCAATAGTATGTGTTCGGAAGAAAGATGGCAGTCTGTGTGGATTTTCGTGGGCTGAATCTGAAGACCATCCCAGACCGCCACCCGTTGCCCCGAATACAGGATTTATTGGACAACTTAGGGGGATTCACGTGGTTCTCCATCTTGGACCAGGGAAGTGCCTACCACCAGGGCTTCGTTGATGAAGAGTCAAGAAGCATGACAGCCTTTAGCACTCCCTGGGGCTTATATGAATGGGTGCGCATTCCGTTTGGCCTGACCAACGCTCCAGCTGCCTTTCAAAGGTGCATGGAGAAGGTTTTGGAGGGTATCAGGGACGAATGTTGCGCTCCCTATCTTGATGACATTCTGTGCTATTCAAAAACCTTCAGTGAACATCTTGAAGATGTGAGGAAAGTGCTTCTTCGGATGCAGGAGCACAGAATTCAATTAAATTCAAAACCTTTATTTATCCAGGTAAAATCCCATTGAGATCAATGATCTCTTTTTCAAGGGAGACCTGCAGCAGTAGGTTCCACAAGAAGACATAAAAACATAAACAAGAGAACAATAAAAGGACATCATACAGCAAAATGTACAGGGATTACAATTTACATATCTAACCACATGTACAGGTACCAACAGCATCTGATTTTGTAGCATCCAACCGAGCTTTAAAAACATGTAGTGGTACTAGCTTGGTAATTTTCCATTCTTTTTGCAGACTGTTCCATGTTAGTGGAGCTGCACATCTAAAAGCTTTCTTCCCTAAGACAGTCCTAGCACTTGGCACATTTAATAAAACCACAGCATGCGATCTCAGGCAATAAGTACTTTCAATTCGCCGAGAGATCAGGGAGCAGATATAAGATGGTAGTTTATCCAACATGGCTTTGTAAATGAAAAAGTACCAGTGACTGAGCCTCCGTACAGTAAGTGATGGCAAAACCGCCTTGGTATACAGTGTACAGTGATGCGTAAGTGCTTTACAATTTGTCAAAAATCTCAGTGCACTGTGATACACAGCATCTAACTTGCTCAGGTAATAGGTAGGTGCATTCATATATAACAAATCACCATAGTCCAGCACAGGTAAAAAGGTCACAGTGACTAGCCTTTTCCTGGCCTCAAGCGAGAAACAGGATTTATTTCTGTAAAAGAAACCTAGCCTAACCCTCAGCTTTTTAAGCAGGTTATTTACATGAAATTTAAAAGTGAGACAGTCATCAAGCCAGATACCCAAGTATTTGTAACAGGTAACCACTTCAAGTTGTATTCCTTGCGTAGTTACAATATCCAAAGCAGTCTCTGGTGTATTTTTAGCTTTAGCTTTAGAAAAGCGCATTACCTTGGTTTTATCCACATTTAAAAGAAGCTTAAGCTCAGAGAGCTGAGCCTGAATAATGTTAAAAACAGCCTGTAATTTAACAACAGCCTCGTTAATCGAGGGACCTGCACAGTACATAACGGTATCGTCCGCAAAAAAATATAAGGTTGCTCCTTCGACATTTTCACCTAAACTATTAATATAGATAGAGAATAATAGCGGACCTAAAACTGAACCTTGTGGTACACCATTCGTGATGTTTAACCACTCAGAAGACAGCCCATCAAACTGAACACATTGGGACCTTTCAGAGAGGTAGTTCACAAACCACCCCACTGCATGGCTGGATATGCCAATACTGACCAGCCTTTGCTTCAAAATGTGATGATCGACGGTATCAAAAGCTTTGGATAGGTCAACAAATAGAGCTGCACAACTCTGCTTATTATCTAAAATACTCGTAATATCATTTACCACTTTCATTGTGGCAGTGATGGTGCTATGTTGCTTTCTGAAGCCTGACTGATGTTTAGACAGGATGTCATTGTTACATAAAAACACCTTTACCTGCTCACTCACTAGGCGTTCAAGAACCTTGGCCAGAACTGACAATTTAGAGATGGGTCTATAATTGTTTAATACGGTGGCCTCCCCTCCTTTTAGTAGTGGCAGGACATAAGCTGACTTCCATACTTTTGGGATTTTGTTCGGAATCAAATTGCGTCCAAATAAATGCGAGCTGTTTAAGCGACAGATCAGATATGTGGGCAGGATGGTGTCTGGAGAGGGGATCCACATTGATCCAAAAGATCTTGAAGCAGTCTTGTGGCTGAAGGAGAAAGTGCCAAAAACTGTTGGTGAAGTAAGAACCTTACTTGGATTCCTCAGCTACTCTAGGTCCTTCATTCAGGATTTCTCCCGCCTTGCAAAGCCATTATTTGAGCTGTTATAGAGTCCCGAAGCCATCACTAAGCCCACAGCCAAAGAGAAGAAAGGGCAGAAAACAAAAGGAGACAAGGGACAGATGCCATCTAGAACTCCCATCAAGTGGATGTTATAACACCAGGCTGTACTGTCAAAGTTTGTCGACATGCTCACTCATCCACCAGTACTGACATACCCGAACTTTGACCTTCCATTTGTATTAAACACTGATGCTTCAAATGAAGGTCTAGGTGCAGTACTGTAACAACATCAAGGTGGAAAGTTGCGTGTCATAGCATTTGGATCCCAAACTCTAACCCCAGCAGAGCGTAATTACCACCTGCACTCTGGGAAATTAGAGTTTCTTGCACTCAAGTGGGCGGTCTGCGATAAGTTCAGAGACTACTTATACTACGCACCAACATTCACAGTCTACACTGACAACAACCCGCTGACCTATGTTATGAGCCAGACAGCCAGACTCAATGCTACGGGGCATCGCTGGGTTGGTGAACTGTCAGATTTTCACTTTGATATCAAGTACAGACCTGGGAAGTCCAACGTAGACACCGACACCTTGTCCCACTTCCCTGTGAAACTTGAAGAAAACTTGGGCTAATACACAGAGATTGTATCTCCTGATGTTGTCTTAGCCATGTGGAAAGGGGATGAAGCTGCTCAGGAAGGAGACATGCCATGGGTAGCTTCTCTTAGGCTCAACTCAGACAACATGGAGACTGAATGCTACAATAGTCATATCATTTCCACTCTGTCAAGGGAAGACATTAAAGGGGCCCAAAGTGAAGATGAAACCATCAGAGAAGTGATTGGACTTCAAGAAAGTAAATGGATTCCAAATGAAAAAGACAAGAAAAACATGACTCGTGAAACCAGACGGCTGGTACATGAATGGAATAAGTTACTATTAGACAAAGGAGTGCTCTACCAGCAAGCCGGAGGAAGGAAACAGCTGGTTGTGCCTAACAAACTGAAACCACTCATACTCAAGAGCTTGCACGATGACATGGGACACGTGGGTTCTGATAAGGTAATTCACTTGGCTGGTGAGAGATTCTATTGGCCCTTCATGCAAGATGAGGTGGATAACTACGTCACAAAGAAATGTGCTTGCATCAAACAAAATGCCGGAATATCTCACTCCCGTACCACTCCGTACCACCCATAAGGCAATCCAGTGGAGAGGTTGAACCGTACCTTGTTGCAGATGCTCTGTACACTTCAAGAAGAAAATAAAGCTGACTGGAAAGAACACTTGCCACACATGGTTCATGCTTACAATTGCACTAGGCATGACGCCACAGGTTACTCGCCGTTCTTCTTGTTGTACGGACGATCTCCGAGGTTGCCAATCGATCTACTGTTTGATCTCAAGCCTGAACAAGAGAGAGAGACACCTCAGTCGTTTGCAAACAAATGGGCAACGAGAATGCAGGAAGCGTACAAAATAGCTTCAGACAACAGCCAAAAGTCTTCTGCCAAGGGTAAAAAATACTATGACAGGCGAGTGAAAGGGACAACTCTTCAACCGGGAGACAGAGTTCTCGTCAGGAACCTCTCTGAAAGAGGTGGACCTGGAAAACTTCGTCCTTACTGGGAAAAGGTTGTTCACCGTGTAGTTGAGAGAATCAAAGACGGGCCAGTGTACAAGATCCAACCTGAAACTGGTGGCAAGATATTGCGTGTGTTACATCGAAACCTGTTATTGCCTGTGAATGACTTACCTGCGGAGTTAGAAAACCCTCAAGAACCGGTGTTGAGGAGGAACAAAGTAAGGATAACTGAAACAGCTGAGAATGGGGATAAGGAGGAGGCAAGCTCGGATGAAGCGGAATGGTACTACCCGCATGAAGTCAGTACTTCTGTAAGCCAGAGTCTTCCCAGACCACAAAGACATGTCCCAGAGCAGAGTAGAAGACTAAGAGTGACTGCCAAAGAGTTTACGCCGGTTCCAGTTCAGAAGGAGCAGCAATCAGACATGGAGGAAGAGGACAATCAGCAACCAGAGCAGTCACAGGACTCAGGGCATGACGAGGATGACGAAGAGGAACCAGTGACTTTGAGGAGATCAGTACGGACTGTGAGACCAACATAAATGTTGACTTATGATAGTTTAGGCCAACCAGCGTACAGACCGAGACATGTCAGTCCAGTGCAGATACTGCCTGGAAACCCAGTAACTTACCCTGACGTTCATTCACTTTTCTGGTTACAGTTGATACCGGTATGGACATATTAGATGACTGACTAAGAAAATAATGACATAGTGTAGATGCCAGGAGACATTTAAAAAAAAAAAATGTTCACCAAGCTTCGTTACAAGTATCTACTGATATTTAGTTTGTGTGCTGTTATACAGTTTAACCTGTAGATGGTGCTCTACACTTACATTGGCTAGAGGTCTGCCGTTCTGGTTTGGGATAAGAGCGAAGAAGTCAAGGGATTGCCAGAACATTCCATACGCTAACGTGTGTGACTTCTTGTCATTGTTCTCAGGTGGGTAAACTGTCTAGAAATGCATAAATAATCAGTAAATGTTAACGGATCAACTCAGTAACAGTTTGGGAAAACTCGACACGGTTAATGAGCAATTAAATGCAATTTGAGGTTTTGTTAGAAATTAAAATCAATATTTTGATGGCATAATGTACCTTAAATGTACCTTCAGTTTAAATGCTGTTTTATACTGAAAAACCAGAACATTATTGTGCACAACCAGTTAAGCTTTTATTCTGAAAATCCTTCATCTCCGGTTAGCATGTGGCTAGTTTACCATTTCTTATAGAGGTTAATTTAGTAGCGAAATGACATGGAGTGATGCACACAGAAACCTACTGATTTTAACACTGCAACTATAGACGTATTATTATTGCTGAATATTAAATGAAGGTATAGTTTATTTGAATAAAGTTATTGTTTACAGACGTGGGTAAGATGTGAAAACTTCCGGAATGACCAGAAACCAAACCAGCCGTGAAGTATTTTCTGTATTTTTTAGAATATTAACTACAACGTTTAGGAGTTTAGTTAAAGGAAAAGTTTAGTTAAAGGAAAAGTGATGAAAGACAATATGAGGAGAAGAGGCGTGTTTAAGTATGTATTGAATGTACAATGCCTGAATCCTCTGTTTAAACGTAACAACGGACATTAAGATGTGGAGGGCCGGCCCGCAGGGAGGAGCCTGCAGAAGCTATATAAGAGCAGCACCTGAGCGGTTCGGCCTCTTTTCTCTGCTAGCGAGGGCCAGAGACAGCTGCTTTTCTGTCGGACAATATCCTGTTTGTGACTTTACCGCGCCTTTTATTAATTAAAGTACCAATTTGAAAACATCTCAGAGACTCCATTTAGTCTCCTTTTTAAGCTTCTCTTTCCTGGACACGAGAATAACCATCACAGTTAACAGTATTTATGATAAGAATTGCCAACTCCGGTTAGCATGTTAGCATGTAGCTTAGCTCGCGATGCTAGCGCGAGTTAGCCGTTAGCTTGTTATACAGTTCATATTGTAGCTGGTTAGCGATACACGGTTATGACGCAATGATATAATGCCTTTTGTTGTAATTTAATGTGGTCTTTAGAGAAATGTTGGTAGATGAATAGAAGAGTTATCCAATGTTAATAGAGAAGTTTATTACCACATGAATTCATTACAGAAGTGGCCTAGCCATGCTAGTAGTGTGTTGTATTCATGTAAAATGCTATTGTGGTTAACTAAGCACCTTGCTAAGGCTCAATTAATTCTATATGTGCTTGAGAAAAATAAAGAACTATGTTATTTTGAGAGATATAAATATATTTTATGATTTCGAATAAAGCAGAACATTCCATACGCTAACATGTGTGACTTCTTGTCATTGTTCTCAGCCGTCTCAGATCCCAATCCTGAGACCGGTAACATATTAACACTAGAACCGCCAACGGGTACATTTCACCCGCAGCTGTTTTTTTGATTGTATGTAACTTTTTTTCAAAAACATATTAAAGTCTCTCAGTCCATGACTTTTCCTAAAAGTGTGTTATGTAGCACCCTCTGTTGTTAACAATTGTCAATATGAAGTTAGATTGAAAAAATCGCCAAAAAAAAAGCCATGTATACCTATATCCGCCAGCGGGTAATATTTACCTTATAGAAAATGCAGCGTAAACATGACGTGTTGCTATAGCAACGCCTTTTGTCTACTGCGGTTCCTTATAGATAGAGAGAGAGAGAGATTGATAGATGGATAGAGAGAGAGATAGACAGATAGAGAGAGAGATAGACAGATAGATAGTTATAGATAGTGTAACATCTTGGAGAATACAAGATCTTGGATGACTGAGCTCACGTTGAGGACGTAATGCATGTGTGCAGGTTACGTGCCAGTTGAATAAAGATGGACACTCGGAATGAGAGAAATAGTCTGCGTCGTCTGTTTATGTAGACAATTATGTCCATAGAACAGAACATTACAGATAGATCGATAGATAGTTATAGATAGATAGAGAGATTTGTACCTAAATAAAACACAAGTCTAACACCAAGCGTTTAAATCAGCACTCTTAGTGATATTTTATACTTCATGCTATCTGCACAAACTATATCATATGGAAAGCTGAGAGTCCACATATTCTATTGGTATACATTTCATCCCTGTGCGATCAAAACTCACTGCAGAGATGTTCACAAGTCTTTTTTTGCAAGTCCAAGTCAAGTCTCAAGTCTTTGGTCACGAGTCCAAGTCAAGTCTCAAGTCTTTGTGGGGTGAGACTTGATCAAGTCTCAAGTCTTTGGTCACGAGTCCAAGTCAAGTCTCAAGTCTCTAAAAAATAAAAGTCTCATGTCTCTTCTGGTTGTAATAAGCCTTCTATTGTCTGCTGCTATCCAGTCTGTTAAGAATACTGCACAGCTATATCTAAGAAATTCAAAGCATTTACTGTATTATTATCACTCCTATATCTATTAGCATACAGTATCAGTACTGATTAGTTGTTTGTTATATGATCACTTTAAACAGGCTATTGCAATGCAATATGAGGAAAAACATCACACTTTAGCTAAATGCAAACAACTTATAAGCAAAACACTTCAGAATCAGAAATCAGTATCACAAATACTTTATTAATCCCCCGCAGGGAAACTGTGTTAAAAGTACTTAAAAGTAAACATTTGTTCTGTGCCATTTGCAACTAAAAAACTATTGCTGCAATATTATCTGAAATATACTGAACTGGTGATATTAAAACATGACCTGTTCCAAAAGAGATATCTACCATTAACACCATTTACCAGCCAAATGCTGGTAAATCATGCAAGTGGCTGGTACTGTATATTGCACGCACCAGACAAAAATAACAATGGCAATCTATTGAGTGGCTGGTAACATTTCAACATTCACTAGGCTAGCCATTTGGCCAGTGGACAAAAATGTTAAAATTTGACCTCTGCAACCGTATTGTTTAATTACACTGGGTCTCTAATGACATCTTTTAAGTCTACTATAAATAAACATATTCCTCTATCCTCTCACTCAAACCCAGTGTAATGGTAACCTGATAAACCTGTAACATTAACGTTACGTGGTCAACAATAAACCTGTAACCTGCCTATAAACCGACAGATGTATTTATGTATGTAACTATGTATTTTTCTACGTTTAACGTTAGCCAGTAGATGGTGGCAGCGGAACGTAATGATTAACGTTACTGACCTTTTTTATGTCATGTCAAGAGTTGGATGTCAACGCCACTCAACGCAAACAAGTGTGACAAGCAAACATTCACTCATCTTTTCAAATATTCAGTTACAAAGCTAGTAGCAAGCTAAGTTAACATTACATAGCTGATACTGAGCTAAACATGTTTGCTAACCGTCCATATGCGTTAATGTGACTGACCTCTCCGGGTGAGTTTTCAAGTGCCTGATGACATTTGACGTTGTTGCACAAGCATCCTTGATTTTAATATTGCAGACTTTGCAGTGTGCGCTCCTTTTGTTGGTGCCGCCGGCGTTTTGTTCGAAGATTTTATAGTTGAACCTAATTACAAGCGGTACAGCTGCAGGTGTGCCGCCGGTCGCCATGGTGTTACCATGATGTTAATGTTAAAGGTGGGGTAGGTAAGTTTGAGAAACCGGCTCGAGATACACTTTTTGTTATATTCCATGGAATGCTCTTAACATCCCGATAGCCGGCCCGGCTAAAGTAACTGGATGGCCTACCTGCCTGTCAGCCTTCCATCGGGGCACAAACGTATCTCGTGCCCTCATTGGTCATGTGCGCGTTCGTGTGTGTTGGAGGAGGGGCTCTGTGAGGAAGTGGCAGATTTTCTCCGGTTGTGTATTTTCAAATTCTAGCGATCTCGAGCCGGTTTCTCAAACTTACCTACCCCACCTTTAATACGCCAAAAATAGAAAACACAATGATTGTTCACGAGTCCCAAAACACGAGTCCAAGTCGAGTCCGAAGTCTTTTGAGCAGGAGTCCAAGTCAAGTCTGAAGTCTCTGTGTGTGCGACTTAAGTGCGACTCGAGTCCGAGTCACAGACTCGAGTCCCCATCTCTGACTCACTGTTCTGTGTGATAAAGAAAAGAACATTGTACCTTGAAAATCAATAGTGGGTACATTTGACCCGTTGGCGTTTTAGGTATACAGCGACCTCTGGCGGTTCTAGTGTTAAAGGATGTTAGTGGATTATCCCTAAATCAGTATATTTAGGGAACGTTTACAGATAACAGATTAGGCTAGGATACCGGATAAAGTTAGCAATACATGTTAACCATGAACAGCCTATTAATCCGTTCTAATGTTATTTCAATCCAACGTTGTGGAATTAGAGAAAAAGAGCTTCTTAACATGCTTTTATCCGGGGTGGAGGGAGTTAAATATTAGTTAAATATAACATTGGGGCGTGTGGGTGGAGGTGGTGAAATGAGGATATCCGTTTTGGAGTTCAAGCTAGTATAATATAGTTAACGTTTGTAGTGCCGAGAGATAGGAGTCGGAGGCGGTGCATCGAAGGTGCAAAAGGGAACTTTAATGAGGAGCAGCAAAGGACATGTTGTTGGGTCGCAGCCCGGGAAGACAAGAGAAAGCAGAAAGGAGGGCACACAGTAAGTACCAACAACATATATGTCCGTTAGGGCTGTGCATCTTCACTGGTCTCACGATTCGATTCGATTACGATTATCCTGTCAACGATTCGATTCAATTCGATATCCCGATGCATCACGATTCATACCAATGCGTTGCATCCTCAATTTTCTATATTACTGCACATGGCTTATTTTTCATCAATGCATACATGCAGTAAATGCATATGAACTCTCTTATTATTTAGAAAGTGCTTCAGAAATCAATAACATAAATGTCTTGACATTAATTTATAAACCAAAATAAATGAATTGTATAGGTCTAGCCTCCCTATATCTGTGTGTGAAGTTGTTCCATCCTCAAAAACTAAAAAAATAATGCTTCTGCAGTCTAGCTGCAGCTTCTAGCAACAGTCTTCTGTTAAAAAAAAGCACACTGAATGTCCTGAATGTGGCATCACACACAGCAGACAACAGGAGTATTTACAATAGCATATACAAACAAAAATACTGCATGTGGGTGCACACTTACATTCTCTGTCTTACTGTTACATAAATCCCATGAATGTATGAGATTAAGTTAGCTTCATTATATCTCAGTGATTAAGTGAATAATAATAATAAAGACGGAACGGGCCGTCGTAAGGGGGCCGCAGTAGGTGTCGTGGCGAATGAGCCGTGGACAGGGGAGAGGCCAGACGGGGCGCAGTCCGAAGCCGCCGTCGAGGTGAACCGTGAGCCGCGGTAAGAGGAGAGGTCAGGCAGGGTCCAGAAGCGCGCCACCCACGGGCCGATGAAGGCATGGGCGACTTCCGAAACCGCCGAGGCGAGGGAAGAGGCCAGACAAGGTCCCGAAGCGCGCCACCCACGGGCCGATGAAGGCATGGGCGACGTCCGAAACCGCCGAGGTGAGGGAAGAGGCCAGACAGGGTCCCGAAGCGCGCCACCCACGGGCCGATGAAGGCATGGGCGACGTCCGAAACCGTAGAGTCGAGGCGAGACGGGGTCCAGAAGCGCGCCACCCAGGCGCCGATGAAAGCGTGGGCGACGTCCGAAGCCACCGTCGAGGTGGTGAAAAAGGGAGAGGGTCCACACGAGGCCGACCAGACATGATCAAACCTCCTCTCAGGCACCAGGGAAAAGCTCAAAAGGGTCGTCCTGTCCACGATCAAAAACAGGTGGGCAAAATTGTGAGAGGATCCACACGAGGCCAACCAGGGCTGCTTCTCAGGTCGATTAAATGAAATCCTTGCTTCCCTCACTTGCGTCGTTTCCCTGCGTTTAGTCCCTCCCACCAGGGAAGCATGGAGGGACGCAAGGAAACCACAAGAAGCAGGGAAATGAGTTTTAAGAGCAATGGGACGTCCTTTCCTCCGGAGCGTCACGTGAAGCGACGTCCGTTTTTGATGACGCTGCACAGCTGATCGTCTGACAGCAGCTCTGTCCCCGTTATTTCCACACACACCCCCGCCTCTGTTAGTACACATTTACTGACACAAACATTTGTATCATCTGTTGTAGACCCAAATAAATAAAATAAAATAAGAACTAATTCTCAAAAAAGATAAACGCCATTCTTAAAATGTATAAACGAACAATAGTTTGATTAATATTGATTAGAGTGCACAATAGAAATAAAATAATTGAGAGAAGAAAAAGAGATATGTTATCTATCAAAACCCAGTTAGATTAACATTCATTGGATTGCACACTTTGTTTGTTTGGATATGTAGTAAATTAACATTTCAATAGCACTTAATGACATGAAAATGTTTCCAAAAAATGAATTAAATGATTTTTGACCACTTTGTTGTTCAGATATATCACATATTTGTAACTAAATGATACATGAATTGAAACAAAAACACGGTATAAACTGAGGATTGACTCCCGTGAGGTTCATGTATTTTTTTCACTCTGCTCTCATGTCAAGAAGCATCCGATCAGTGCATGCACTGCCTCGTCCAATCAGTGAGCGATACACAGTAAGGGGGCGGGGTGAGTATCTGAGGATTTCATCGGAGGATGGTCTGGTGGTTCCTCGGTTATCGCTCCTCCATGATCGCTCCTCGGTCCTCCGGCAGAAATAAGAGCCATGGGACGGTACTCAAGATGGCGCAGGCAAATCAACCTCCGGTGAGACCGAGGAGCGAGGAAATGAAAATAGTCGACCTGAGAAGCAGCCCAGGTCGAATCTCCTCTCCGGCACCACAAAAAAAAGGGGGTTAACAGTCATATGTCAACCGATGGATGTCGATAGCCATTAGCAACTAGTAGTTAGCTGTCGTTGTTAGCCGCTAGCTGGTAGTCTTCGGTAGCTGCTAGCCGTTAGCTGCTAGCTGTTGTCGACGGCCGCTAACCGTAAGCGAGCGACGTCCTCAGCCATTCCGCGGGGGGCGCACTGAGCCTCAGTCCGTGTGCCCGTGGCAGCCACGGACGTCTCCAAAAATCTCCGGCATATCGAGAAAAACAACGTTTTTTGCCATGTTCGGTACAGTCTCGGATACTTCGCGAGACTTATATCAGGGTCACCAATATAGTGCCGAGAGATAGGAGTCGTAGGCGGTGCATCGAAGGTGCAAAAGGGAACTTTAATGAGGAGCAGCAAAGGACATGTTGTCGGGTCGCAGCCCAGCAAGACAAGAGAAAGCAGAAAGGAGGGCACACAGTAAGTACCAACAACATATATGTCCGTGCGGAAACAATACCCCAAACCTGTAGTTCCATGAGTGGATTATGTCAATCAGTGATCACTACACGTTACACAATAATAAGGAAGAGAGCTATTTTTGTGATGCATCGCTATTGATATGGATTTAGAGTGCATATTTGCGACTTCCAAACAGTAAATAAAAACGTAACTTGTGGGTGAGTAGAGCCATATAATGTCCTTGTCATTCTGTTGATTATTACCTGCCTGTATTATGTTGCAGCTCAGCTGATTTTGGATTGATGGCAAAGGGAGAGGGATTTAAGTGAGAGTGAAAACACAAGGTAAGTTTAAAATAGGTCAGCAATTTCCCATCCTATAGGTTGCTATATAGATGTATCTAACCCTTTCTCCTGTCTTTGTCTCCCTCTTTCAGCACAAGAACCCCAGGGGGGATTCAATGGAGCCTGAAGACCTGCAATGATACCCTCACCCTGAGTCTCAACTCCCAGAGTTTTGCAAGCCTCTCCCTGATCCTTATTTTGATTAAACAGACATTAAGCTTCCCAATGGTGTGGTCTTCGTTTTGTGAAAAATATGATTACCTCACATATTTTGTTGCTGTTGTTGTCTTTTGTGATAGTTAAATTGCTCCTGCTGACTTGAGCCAGCCATTCTTTCCTCCTCTCTGTGTCAGTGGGGAAACCTTACATTTGTACTCCTTTCTCTGAGCGATTGGAGCATCCCCAGGCAGCACAGCAAACCATGGGGGAGACTATATGCCAGGACAACACAGAGGAAAAGGCACAGACAAACTGCATGACATGCTATTCAATGTTTATTGAATTCCATTTATTTATAATGGATGTTCCTAAAACAACACATTTAACATCCTCATCATGCTGCTGCTGCTGCTAGTCCTTTGACACATTGTGCTGTCAGTTGACAATCATTGATAGGCACCTGTCGGTCTCCTGTACTTTCTGAAAGTCATAAAGATTACATTAGTCATTTAGATTACTTATGTCCTCAATTACCAGGGGATTACTGAAACCACCATGAATGAAAGAAATTGTAGAAATTATTCTAATCTGAATTTTGAAACCTTCCTTGCCATCCCCTCCCTCTAAATATATCAATAAACATTAGGATGTGACGTTCTTGACTACCATACAAGTTTAAGAAGATAATATTTGTTTTAAAGAATTCAAAGCAATAAACAACAGCAACAGGCTCTGTAACCAAGGCAACGTTAGCCTAACATGTATATGTTAACAAGATAGCTGTTCACACTATGTATGTTTTCTACTTTTTGTAATGCTATTTTAATTATATTTAAGATGTTTACATTTTCGATTGTTTAACTCTAGTCTTTTAACTGTCTAATGTACAATGCCTTGTCTTTTGCTGCTGCAGTGTAAACATTTCCCCAATTGGAGGCATCAGGTTCAAACCCCACTGCAGTCAGCATGTCGTTGTGTCCCTGGGCAAGATACTTCACCCCAAATTGCTCCTGTGGGGATTGTCCACAGTATTGAGTATGTACACTGAACAAAAATATAAATGCAACACTTTTGTTTTTGCTCCCATTTTTCATGAGATGAACTCAAAGATCTAAAACATTTTCTATATACACAAAATAACCATTTCTCTCAAATATTGTTCACAAATCTGAAAACATCTGTGATAGTGAGCACTTCTCCTTTGCCGAGATAATCCATCCCACCTCACAGGTGTGGCATATCAAGATGCTGATTTGACAGCATGATTATTGCACAGGTGTGCCTTAGGCTGGCCACAATAAAAGGCCACTCTAAAATGTTCAGTTTTATCACACAGCACAATGCCACAGATGTCGCAAGTTTTGAGGGAGTGTGCAATTGGCATGCTGACAGCAGGAATGTCCACCAGAGCTGTTACCCTTGAATTGAATGTTCATTTCTCTACCATAAGCCGTCTCCAAAGGCGTTTCAGAGAATTTGGCAGTACATCCAACCGGCCTCACAACCGCAGACCACGTGTAACCACACCAGCCCAGGACCTCCACATCCAGCATGTTCACCTCCAAGATCGTCTGAGACCAGCCACTCGGACAGCTGCTGCAACAATCGGTTTGCATAACCAAAGAATTTCTGCACAAACTGTCAGAAAATGTCTCAGGGAAGCTCATCTGTATGCTCGTCGTCCTCATCGGGGTCTCGACCTGACTCCGGTTCGTCGTCGTAACCGACTTGAGTGGGCAAATGCTCATATTCGATGGCGTCTGGCACGTTGGAGAGGTGTTCTCTTCACGGATGAATCCCGGTTTTCACTGTTCAGGGCAGATGGCAGACAGCGTGTGTGGCGTCGTGTGGGTGAGCGGTTTTCTGATGTCAATGTTGTGAATCGAGTGGCCCATGGTGGTGGTGGGGTTATGGTATCGGCAGGCGTATGTTATGGACGACGAACACAGGTGCATTTTATTGATGGCATTGTGAATGCACAGAGATACCGTGACGAGATCCTGAGGCCCATTGTTGTGCCATTCATCCACGACCATCACCTCATGTTGCAGCATGATAATGCACAGCCCCATGTTGCAAGGATCTGTACACAATTCCTGGAGGCTGAAAACATCCCAGTTCTTGCATGGCCAGCATACTCACCGGACATGTCACCCATTGAGCATGTTTGGGATGCTCTGTATGGACGTATACGACAGCGTGTTCCAGTTCCTGCCAATATCCAGCAACTTCGCACAGCCATTGAAGAGGAGTGGACCAACATTCCACAGGCCACAATCAACAACCTGATGAACTCTATGCGAAGGAGATGTGTTGCACTGCGTGAGTCAAATGGTGGTCACACCAGATACTGACTGGTTTTTGGACCCCCCCACCCTTTTATTGTGGCCAGCCTAAGGCACACCTGTGCAATAATCATGCTGTCAAATCAGCATCTTGATATGCCACACCTGTGAGGTGGGATGGATTATCTCGGCAAAGGATAAGTGCTCACTATCGCAGATTTTTTCAGATTTGTGAACAATATTTGAGAGAAATGGTTATTTTGTGTATATAGAAAATGTTTTAGATCTTTGAGTTCATCTCATTAAAAATGGGAGCAAAAACAAAAGTGTATATTTTTGTTCAGTGTAAGTCGCTTTGGATAAAAGCGTCAAGTAACATGTAATGGTATCAATAAAGTACTTCTTATTTTATATTAATCCTCAAATATTAGCACATTTTACTTTAAAAATATACACATACACTTATCGATATGTTGTATAAATATTGCAAATCAAAACCTTTATTGACCACTAATTACCAAAAATTGCATTTCTATCCTGTTATTAATGCATTCAAATCGTGATTCAAATGGCACGAACTTCCGGGAAGGGGCCGTGTCTCAATTCAGGGGCCGTGTCTCAATTCAGGGGTTGCATCCTTCGAAGGGTGCATTCGTAGACGGCATACGTCACTTCCGCCGAAAGAAGGCTATCCCAATAGAGTGGCGAATATGGGCTCCATGGGACCTTATTTCGGAAAAATTAGGCTTGTTTGAGACGAGCTGCGGCTCGCCTCGAAAGTAGACGAGAATAGCCAATCGCAGCCGGGGGAGGTCTCAAAAAGCTCGCCTGAAGTCGGACAGCTCGGAGTCGGCTTCTTCTTCTTCTCTCGGTTTTTTGGCGGATTGCAAACAACTTTAAGGTGCATACTGCCACCTCCGGAGTCGGCTTGACTCGGTTTGCATTTATAAAGAATGCACAAATGTGTTTAATCGTTAATGTCAGATATGTACTAAGTAAATACATTTGTTCCTGCTCAAGATTAGATTCAACTTTATTGTTATTGCACATATTACAGGTACTGAGACAACGAAATGCAGTTTAGCTTCTAACCAGGAGTGCAAAAAGCAGTAAAGTGAAAAGTAAGGTATACAATCTACAGAATAAAATATAGAATGAATTGAATGATGAACAAACAGTAAGGGGTATGAATACACTAGATATACACAGCAGCCTGTGAGCAGTATGAACAGTGTGTATGAATATGCTAAGATATATAAAGTATAAAAACGGTAAGTAGTGCAAGTATAGTATAACTTATATAGATATTAATTTCATGATGATAAACATTGTGGAACAATGATAAAAAATGTGAATGGAAGTGGCGACGTAAAACTGACACAAAACAACAACAAACTTTTGCTGAGCCAATGGAGAGTTTCATCAGTAGCACGGGGTAAAAACCATCAATGAGCGCTCAGCTCGAGATACCAGCGAGTCGTTTCCCATCAAGCATTTCGCTTCCGCAGCCCGTGGAGAGGAACTGCGCCGCCTCGCTCTCAAGTCTGCGGGCGTCTTTGTTCCACGAGATTTCAACATCTCATGTAGGCGAGCCTCCAGAGCAAGTCGGACAAAATGACTAACCATCATGCAACGCGCTAGCAAGACGTTGATCAAAGAGCTCGATTACGATGGCCAGTCAGGCAAACAATTACATTCAATTACATTAGTAATCGACAATCGGTCTTGATATATGGTTAAATTAAAATCAGTAGGCGAGGCTGTAATTTCTCCAGCTGTTACTCTCATGAGCGAGGCGGAACATAATAGTTGTATCATGCCAAAAAGCTGCTGTGTCGTTTATTGCACCTCAAACATTAAAAATAATCAAGAGTTCAGTGTTTCTCCTACTTCCTCAAATGCGGCTTTCACACCAGCGCTTTTCCCTTTCTAGCTCCGAGCGGGAGCTTTTCTGGTTCAGCTCCGGTTTCCCTTTTCTGCTCCCGCTCTGTTCACACCGCCCAGAGCTGCCGCTGCTGCGTCATGACGTCACCATTTACGTGCCTGCTTCATAAAATCCAAACCGCGCGGAAATCCCTCACATCGACAACAACAACAATGGCCGATTGTATTGAAGCGCTGTTCGCTTTGGTTATCCTCTTACGAAACGGAAGGCATCGGACGACTTTACAAGGGACGACTTTACAAGGGACGACTTTACAAGGGACGACTTTACTTGGAACTTTACAAACATCACATGCCCCTGCCCCTGCATCGATGTAAGAGAGACGTAAGCGACGCCGCCTCTTAGCTCCGAAGCTCTTGCCTCTAGACCGACAATTTTTTGGAGCTGGAAGTGAACCGGATTCCGGAGCTAAGAGGCGGCGCCTCTGCGGTGTGAACAGGAAAAAACTGTACTTTTCAGGCTCCAGCTCCGAGCCGGAGCTGAAAACGCGTTGGTGTGAAAGGGGCATAAGAAGATAGGACAGTAAAAGAAGAGCTCTGTGGCTTCAGGCTCGATCGCCATTCAAATGACAGCGTTGTTTCCCCCAAAAGTGAGCGGGGCCGTAAAGTGACGTAGATGTTACTCTTATCTATGAAAATCGATAGCCTACTGCTGTATTTAACCATATATCGAGCCCGATCGTCGATTTCTAATAGCTTAATGCAATTGTTTGCCTGTCTGGCCATTGGAATCGGGCTCTTTGAAGATCCGAAAATCTCCGGTTTTCTTAAATTTCTGATCGGATTGGCAAAAACCTCTGAATTTGTATTGACCACCGTTCAACTGACAGTGTTGTTTTCCCCCAAAAGTGGGCGGAGCCATTATTTTTGCCCGGAAGTGACGCATTTGTTACTCTCATCTATGGGGAGACCGGAAGCCATTTCATTTGAAAAAAACTCCCTCTTCCCTGCGCGCATTGCACCCTGGGATATAGTAGACCGCGGAATGTGGAGTGGATTTGTGGGCCGCATTCTGAGGAGTCTCGTCTTTTTAAAAAATTGGGACAGCCTTCTTTCGGCGGAAGTGACGTGTGCGGTCTACGAATGCACCCTTCGAAGGATGCAACCCCTGAATACAGTGGCAAAGTCCCTCCCCTTCTGGTGGACCTCCATGGGAGCTTATTTTGAAAAAATTATAGAGGTTTCTCAATACTCTAATTTCCCTTCCTCGACTCCTTTCCTCGACTCCTATCCTCGATATTTAGTCCCGCCCTCAGGAGATGCGAGCGGAGGACTGAGGAGAGAGGAGGAGAAGCAGCAGGCGGTTAGAGAAATGAGAACTCCTCTCCTCTGAACGGTCATTTTAAAGAGACGTCCATTAATGATGACAGGAGGCACAGCAGCACAGATGTGTTCATGACGACTTATATATTTACTTTTAATTAATTGACAGTGCGGTGCAATGAGACAATAACAGGCTACAGATGCGGACATATACACACACATATATATATATAAATATATACAATTTCAGAATCAAATAAGTATGAGAGCACTCTCATAATAACGTAACACAATCAGAGACTGGATATATCCCCCCCCCCCTCTCTCTCTCTCTGGTCGCTGAAATGGGGAATTTAATTTACGGGCCAAAAGTTGTATTTACAAGTATTAAAAGTAAGCATAGGACACCAAACCAACGGAGACCCATCTGTCCGCCGCATCTACGCACTGTACAACACACACACACCTACACACTGTACCACACAGGGGGTGAAAAGTTAGGACGATTCTAAAGGCCCGTGACTGACAGGGGCCCCAAAATGTTTAGAACATTAAGAAAAAAATGTAAGTAACCTTTCATCAATCCTCAATAATTAACATTAATAGAACGTTATATTGATAAATTACTCACTAAACTTACGATTCATTTAACTTATTTTCTTCCAAAAGTTAATTACCCAAAGCCTCTGTACACCCCCTTCTATTCTAATGGTTTGGTCCTGCCTCCAAACGCGGTGCGGCACCGGCACTTGCAGAGAGTGAAAGCATGTGAGGAGGGATGCTAGTACTTAGCCTACATACATGTGTTGTACCATGTTTCAACGACCAACAAAGTCAGGCTCTAAGAAAAGAAGAGAAAGGAGAGAGGGACTAAAGGGACTAAAGGGTGACAGTAGTAGGGTACCCAGTTTTTCACAAGAAAAGGTGGGTGTGGTCCATGAGTGGTGGAAATTAGTCTGTTAGCTAATGTTTTTTTGTTTACTAAGATGACATTAAGTACTGTTAATATCTTTACAGAAAATTCAGAGGTCTTTCATTTCACTGCTCTTTTAGCTGACATTTAAAGGTATGGTAGGTAATTCACTTCAGAAACACTTTTTGTTATATTCCACGGAATGCTCTTAACATCCCGATAGCAATGAATATATGTTGTGCGTAGACGGCTCTGCTAAGATTGTTCCCTAGTTTAGGTTTCATGTTATGTGTTTAGATTTATTTTGATAGTCTTGTCTACCCTCATGTGTCTAAAGTACGTTTCCTGCCTTGTCTGTTTTCCCGCTGTTGTGATTGTCTAATTGTCTTCACCTGGTGTTGTCTGTCTAGTATATATAGTTCTCGTCTCCCCCTGTCTCGTTGCCAGATTGTCTTGTGTGTTCCAAGCCTTCCAGCGTAAGATCATTTTGTCATTGTCCATAGAGTTATCGTCCATAGAGTTAGATTAGTGTATTAGTAGTTTTTGTAGTTTTTAATAGTATAGGTTAGACAGTTTATTGAGTGTTTGTTTTGTTGCTTTATGTATTCAGTGTGTTATGACCTGTCTACATTAAAACACTTTATTTTTGATACTTTGTCTCTGCATCGTGCATTTGATTCCACGCCCTTGTACAGCCCTAACAGTACAATCTGGCCTAAACATGGAATTAGCAGATGCAGAACCAGTTAAAACAGCGATACGACTTCAGGGTGAACGTCACACCATCATGAGGAGAAGTTCTCTGTCATACACCAGGCAGTGATGGACCTGGCGGAGCAGCAACATGAACTCCAAGCCTCTGTCAACACCCAAATCAGCGACATGGCGGAGGCGGTGCATCGTGTGCTGGCACGCCTGGACGCCGGTGCCACTGCTCCGGCATTACCTGATGCTGCGGCTCATCCTCAACAGCTGGCAGCCCCTCCTACTACAGCAGCGCCGGTTCCTGGATCTCATGCTGTCCCGTTGCTTCGCTTGGCCCCTCCAGATACGTTTTCCGGAGATTCCAATGACTGTAGATCCTTTCTGACTCAGTGCGATCTACACTTTAAGTTAATTCCCTACATATATAGCTCTGATTATGCTCAGATTGCATTTATCATTACTCATCTGTCCGGCCGTGCGGCTGCATGGGCTACGGCGGAGTGGGAGAAAAATTCTGCAACTTGCAACTCTGTCTCTCAGTTCATCCACTCGTTTAAAAGAGTGTTTGCCCATCACACACCAGCTGTAGAGAGCGCACAGAATTTGACATACATTCAGCAAAATCAACGCAGAGTGGCGGATTATGCAATTGAGTTCCGCACTATGGCTATTGATTGCGATTGGAATGATTCAGCGTTAAGGGACATATTTCGGAACGGACTATCAGAGAAAATTAAGGATCATTTATTGCTTATGGATCCTCCCACAGACTTAGAAAGTATGGTAGTGGCTGCTATTAAGATTGACAATCACATCTGTGAGAGAGAGAGAAAGAAAGAAGACTGCCGTTTCGTCCAGCGGAACCAGAGGGTTCTCAACAGCTTTTCATCCTGTCCGGAGGACATCATTCGGCTCGTCACCTGCTTCAGAGGCCACAGCGCCCCCCATTGACTCGGAGGAGCCGATGCAGCTCGGCAGGGCCAGAATCTCACCGGAGGAACGACGTCGCCGCCTAGTGGAGGCAAGATGTTTCTACTGCGGTCAACAGGGTCATCAACAAGCCATGTGTCCAGTAAAAGAACAGGCTCGCCGGTGAAAGGGAAGACACTGGTGAGCCAATCTGACTTTTTTGACTTCCCTCCATGTACATTAACTCAAGTTATGCTATGTGAAGGTAATCAGGTTATTGAACAGGGGGCACTTGTAGATTCTGGAGCCGATGAGAGTTTTTTGGATAAAGAGCTAGCTCTTAGCAGGGATGCAAACTTGTCACCTTTCGGCGAAATTCGCCGTTTTGAATCCAAAATAGGTCGTTTGTGTGATTCATGTAGATCTGCAATAAAAATATTTTTGGGGTATGGGGGGGGTCTGGGACCCGGAGTAATCTGCAGCCGCGAGCTGTTATGTGCCATCATGACACGCATGGTGTTCTTTTTTATATATGTTATAATGAAGCGCGAGCTGTGTGCTCGAGACTTCCTGCCTGTCGGCTCTGCTCATGGATGTATAAGAAGGCTCTGCTGCTCCGCGATGATGGTCTAGCTTCAGCAGCTACATTACCTACGGGTGCGTTCGTTAATATTAACTGTGTGGTCCGGAGTCACTGTGGCACAGACTGGACCGCTGGTGAACAGCTGTTAGAACGGGCCGCTCAGGTGTTCAGAGCAGAGCTCCCTGTCGGAGCGGCAGAGCGTGATGTGCACTGAAAAGTTTTTCTGTCGCAATATTATCGTTGACTCAGTATTGAGTAACTGATTACATTTACAAAGTAACCCTCCCAACCCTGAGTATAGGACAGTAAAAAAAGAAAAAACTGTTTAAAAGGGGAGTGATTAGTAAAATATGCATACATAGAACTAAAGAATGCTAACTAGGTAACATAAGATAAGAATAAACCAGTTTAAAGGATTTGTTATAGGTTGTGATCATATTCTAAAGATGTTTGGATTATTGAAAAGCATTTCGTCTGAGTGTTGAGAGCTGTATCTATAAATTCATGTTGTGCTCAAAGTGCACCAGATTGATGCATTTCACTTCAACATTTAAAAAAACATCTTCCTGGGGGTGCATGCCCCCGGACCCCCCTAGAGGATGTGAGGTCCACCCTGGAGGAGGTGAGGACCCCCCTAGAGGAGGTGAGGTCCCCCCTGGAGGAGGTGTGGACCCGCCTAGAGGAGGTGAGGTGCCCCCTAGAGGAGGTGCGGACCCCCCTAGAGTAGGTGAGGTCCCCCCTAGAGGAGGTGAGGTGCCCCCTAGAGGAGGTGCGGACCCCCCTAGAGTAGGTGAGGTCCCCCCTGGAGGATGTGAGGTCAACCCCAAAATAAAGCAGGTTCAAATAATTAAATTGCAGACATGTTCTTTTAGTAAACACTGAAAACGGGTCCCACAGACCCAAACAGCACACAAAGGTTAAAGGTCAGCATATAATAATGTTAAAATGTGCTAAATATATACACTGCAAAAAACTAAAAAGAGAGGAGTAAAAGTAGCTCACGACAGGTGGGGCTTGAAAAGGCCCACCTGTTCAAAGTGGGGAATGGCAGAAAAAGTTTGAGAACCACTGGTTTAAGGCAACTGGAGAAACAAGTTACAGCCCTAGCAATATCAGAGACCTGGCTTAGTGAGGAGCAAGCTGACATGGTTGAAATTGAGGGATACAACATGTTTTTTACTAATAGGACACATTCTAAAGGTGGGGGGACTGCACTTTATATTAACAAAAGTTACAAAAGTAGATCTGTCAGTAATATGTATTTCACTATAGACAACATAATGGAATGCATAACAGTAGAAATTGAAATGAAAACATCTAAAAACCTTCTGATAAGCTGCGTGTATAGAAAACCAGGATCATGTATTGTACAAACAGTGATGGAGGATTTAAGTGTCAGTATTACGAATATCAAGTCTGATGTGAGTGCCCTGAAATCTACCGTAGGGGAAATGGAAACTTCGCTCTCGACCTGCACTGATAACATCTCTACACTGCAGGCTAAAGTGGAGCACCTGTCCGCTGAACTGGAGAGAGTGGATAATAAGTGCGAAGATCTCGAGGCCAGATCACGGCGTAACAACGTAAGGATCGTGGGTGTACCGGAAGAAACAACCATCACTATGCCGCTATTTCCACTCTGCTTAAAGAGGCTTTTAAGCTGGAGAAAGAGCCACTTCTGGACCGCGCCCACCGTACCCTCCAGCCGAAGCCGAGACCTGGCGAGCGCCCCCGCACCATAATTGCCCGACTTCACTACCATGCGGACTGTGCTGATATCTTGCGGAGAGCCAGAGCCCAACAACGGATCAAGATCGGTGACATTGTCGTCTCCATATTCCCTGACCACACCTCGAGGACAGCCCGTGCCCGTGCTGCCTTCAATGACGTCCGCCGTCAGCTCCGTGAGATACCGGAGATACGTTTTGGTCTGCTTTACCCAGCGCGACTCCGCATTACCCATGGCGGTACCGAAAGGCAGTTTAATTCACCGGATGACGCTGAGACATTCATTAAAGGTCCCATGTCATGCTTTTCTGGTTAGTACCCGTCCCCTTGTGTGTTATGAAGGTTTTTATGCATGTAAACCATGGATGTATAATAAGAACTGGATACAGCGTGGGAGGCGGGGCCTCATTCATTCCTATGAGAGTTGCTCATTAGCGCATGATGATAAAATGGCCCAACTTTTGAGAGAGTGAAATGTCACAGATTACCCGGCATGCCTGAGAAGTACCCGTATGTGCGCTCATAGCGCATGCGCAACATTAACCAAAATGCTCGTTCACATCAAGCACGTCAATGTACGTACACATAACAGCACCGCACGTTCATGACAGCTTGGTAATGATTTGTTATTATGATGGATTTGATATTAACGAGGCGGCAGTTAGTAGCTAGTGGCTAGCTAGTAATTATGCTAATGTAAACATCAATCATTATGTACTTATTAGGGCTGCACGGTATTGAAAAAAACTGACATTGCGGTTTCCCCCCCCCCCCCCTGCAGTATATATTGCGTTTTTTTTAACCTGTTAAACCCCAAAGTCCCGGTGGGTACTTTACTTTTTTTTTTCACGACACTGTCTCAGGGGATCGTAATATTTAAGAACCTATTAATGTGTTATACCAGATTAACGGAAATAATCTCAACTAACTGACGATACAAACCATTTTATACCAAAACAAAACACAAGTCTCATAAGAAGCATCTAAATGACCCCTGAGCGAAAAATGCTAACGCACTTTGGCACAGAACTCAAGATAAAATTACCCTTATTATTACTTATCGTAGCTGCACTTACAAGATATCCGATTAAAGCTGAGGTTCCACAGATTATTTAGGTATATAGTATCATCACTGAGTGATCTGAACTCGGACAGGGGAAGCAAACACAGACATCACAACACGTACCTTTACGTAGCTTCGAGGGGAGATGTCTCACCGTAGCTGTCAATCTGATCAAAAGACGTGTTCAATGGCATTAAAACGAGAAAGAAAAAACGCGGCTGAATCGGTTAATCCATAGATTTGTAACATCTCTGTATAAAAAAATGATTTAATTTATAATCCAGAATTCCATTTTTATGTAAATATCGCAGAGCAAAAGTTAGCTGCTAATGGTAGCCACCATAGTGGCTGCTGCTTCCGGTCTTGGCTATGCGGAAGTCTCTCACACACACATTACCAAATAAGGAATGTGTGATTTCCCCTCGATTCCATTGGCTCTGACAGTCGAAAGAGATGTCACATGTCAAAATCCAGCAAGGTGGGCCAGAGATATGGAAAATCCACCCAAATGGCCCCAAAAGAGGGTTTTTTTGGTGCTAAATCTGTCTAAAAAGGTCAAATATCAGGGGAAGTTCTACACACACCAACACATGAACAAATAAGGAGTGAGAGTGACGACGCGTAGCCAAAACCGGAAGCTGCATACCACCAAGTTGGCTACCATTAGCAGCTAACTTTTGTGATCCGATTTTTACATAAAAATGGAATTATGGATTATAAACAATTGCTTCAAAGCCACAGATACATTATCAACCTATGGATCAACCGATTCAGCCGCGTTTTTTCTTTCTCGTTTTAATGCCATTGAACACGTCTTTTGATCAGATTGACAGCTACGGTGAGACGATCTCCCGTAAAAGCTCCGTAAAAGGTACGTGTGGTGATGTCTGTGTTTGCTTCCCCTGTTGCGAGATCGGATCGCTTAGATACTATACTTAAATAATTTGTGGAGTCTCAGCTTTAATCGTATATATTGTATGTGCAGTTTCGATAAGTAAAAAGGGTATCTTTATTTTGAATTCTGTGCTAAAGTGCGTTAGCATTTTTTTTTAAAAATGAATAAAACCGCACGTCCCTGCGGTGTGAATACCGCGCATGCGCATACCGCGGTTATCGCCATGACACGGTATATCGTTCAGCCCTAGTACTTATATTACGCTGTAACAGGATCTAGTGATATCCAAGCAACATAGCTTCATTTAGCATGAAAGAATGATTGCACTGTATATATATATATATATATATATATATACTTATAATAATAAGTCATATTAAAACTGCGGTCACAGACGTGCACGCAGTTGTGGGCGGGCCTTCGCGTCGGAGCGCCTGTAGGGGAGGGTCGCCGGTCGTCCCGGCGTCAAGCAGACGCGCGCGTGTCCTCCGAAATGAGCCGTTTGTCATTTGTCAAACGTTTGGGTCCCGGACTCCCAGGTCTTCTGGCAGCGACCAGGAAACGTATGTGGGCTCGCCGCCTGGAAGGAAAACACATTTCTGTAAAGGCTCGTCGACGATCGATTTTCGCGGAGGCTGTCTGGAGGAGCCTTAACCGTGGCGTGCGGTGCAGTGGGTTGTGCAGACGTTCTGCCCTTGACCGTTTGTTTACTCGATAAACGCATCTCCTCTGGATATTAGGCCATGTACCAGTGGAGTTTGCTTTTTGTTGTTGTGTTTATTGATCAAAAAGCAAACCTTCAATACAGCTGTTATGTGGTCAAGGTAAGTAAAGTAATGATTGAAGCTGTGTATTGGTTAATATTAGCATATGACTTAAAATGTAGTCTCAACATGTATTGTACTGTATTACAGGATGAAAGTCATCAGATATAATTGTAAATAGCATGCTATGTAATTTAAAAGATCCTGTTAGCAGGGCAGTGGTGTTTGTTCTCGGCATGAAAGAGGTCTCCATTCCATTTCTAGTAAGACATGTAGGTGATTAGGTAAGGTGTGGGTGAGAAGATAAATGAAGACAGTTTGTATGTGAAATGAAAAAAAAATGTATTTGGGCTTGAAATAGTGTATGCAATGAAACGTAATGATTGTTTTTGTCTGGGAAGTCAGATGTGTTTGCAGATTAGGTATAGAATATGTGGGAATGTGGATTGGTGCTGATAACGTCAGACCTTTTTGCTGACTGTGGAACAACCTGTGGAAATGACTGTAAAGTAAGTACGGTTAGGTGCAAGATGTCACAGAGTTGGTTAGTGTTTGTTGTGGATGGAGTTGACAGTGTTGAAAGCAATGGTCTGCCTCTCCTTGTGTACGCATATAAAGACATAACATACATATAGTCACACATTACTCCTAACAAGTCGCTCTGGTACTGACAACAGTTATGTGGGACTCGGCAGGGATTAAGGCACTTTGTATACCTGTCCCTGCTTCCGTTGTGTACACACACACACACACAACCAAATCACATCAATACCAAGAAATTACTGTGAGTGTTCTTTGTCAGTTACAGAAATGGAACTGTTGAAGGTTAGGACTGCTTGGGTATGAAACATTGAACTGCTTCATTAGTACTGAAGTACATTGGCTTGACTTTGGTTTCTGACAGATATTGAGTTGTATTTGTGACATATAAAGATTGTAAAGATTAGTAAAATGTTTATGTGATGACTTTGACACATTTAAACTCAATGAGGAAATGCAGTAGCATTCACGCTAGACTTAGCTTACATGGTGCCGTTGCCCATACTAAACAGATACATTCCTATTGCACAGCTAGTAGGGCTGCACGATATTGAAAAAAACTGACATCGCGATTTCCCCCCCCCCCTGCGGTATATATTGCGTTTTTTTAACCTGTTAAGGTTTTTTACGACACTGTGTCTCAGGGGATCTTAATATTTAAGAACCTATTAATGTGTTATACCAGATTAACGGAAATAATCTCAGCTAACTGACAATACAAACCATTTTTACCAAAACAAAAC
Source organism: Gymnodraco acuticeps (assembly GCF_902827175.1). Classification (NCBI taxonomy): domain Eukaryota; kingdom Metazoa; phylum Chordata; class Actinopteri; order Perciformes; family Bathydraconidae; genus Gymnodraco; species Gymnodraco acuticeps. The sequence continues at coordinate 707,680 of NW_022989799.1, forward strand.
ACAAGTCTCATAAGAAGCATCTAAATGACCCCTGAGCGATAATGCTAACGCACTTTGGCACAGAACTCAAGATAAAAGTACGCTTATTACTAGTTCAGTCAGACAACTCACGTGTTCCTTTAACTTGTTTATTAGAAGCAGCATATAGTTGAGTTTGGCGACTAGGCTCGGGCATCATCACTCCATAGATATACATAGCACGATGAGTGATGATTAAATAACTAACTCCCGAGCCTACAGGTGGAAGCTGGAGTGGAAGCTGGGGTAGTGGTGGGGCAGCAAGAAGCAGCAACATGAAACACAGCAGCAGGAACATGAACGCAGCAATAGCAAGTGAACACAGCAGTGGCAGCAGGCAAGCGGCAGCGACGTAGAGGTTGCTGCGGCAATAGCAGCAGCAAGCAATGCATGGAGAGATATCTGCAGGTTAAATAGAGCGGCATATTAAGGAGACTCTGTTTGGTTGGTTGTAGAGTGGCAAGGGGCGTTATGTATGAATGCAGCATAAGTGCTCGAGTTGACTGCCTGAACTAGCTCGCAGGCTTCGCCCCATTTATCGTAGCTGCACATACAAGATATCCGATTAAAGCTGAGGTTCCACAGATTATTTAGGTATATAGTATCATCACTGAGTGATCCGAACTCGGACAGGGGAAGCAAACACAGACATCACAACACGTACCTTTACGTAGCTTCTAGGAGAGATGTCTCACTGTAGCTGTCAATCTGATCAAAAGACGTGTTCAATGGCATTAAAACGAGAAAAAACGTGGCTGAATAGGTTAATCCATAGGTTTGTAACGTCTCTGTATAAAATAATTATTTCATTTATAAGCCATAATTCCATTTGTATGTAAAAATCGCAGAGCAAAAGTTAGCTGCTAATGGTAGCCACCAGAGTGGCTGCTGCTTCCGGTCTTGGCTATGCGGCAGTCCAGCGCAGTGTAACACACACACATTACCAAATAAGGAGTGAGAGTGACGCGTAGCCAAAACCGGAAGCTTCTTTTGTGCTCCGATTTTTACATAAAAATGGAATTATGGATTATAAACAATTGCTTCAAAGCCACATATACATTATCAACCTATGGATCAACCGATTCAGCCGCTTTTTTCTCGTTTTAATGCCATTGAACACGTATTTTGATCAGATTGACAGCTACGGTGAGACAATCTCCCGTAAAAGGTACGTGTTGTGATGTCTGTGTTTGCTTCCCCTGTTGCGAGATCGGATCGCTTAGATACTATACTTAAATAATCTGTGGAGTCTCAGCTTTAATCGGATATATTGTATGTGCAGTTTGGATAAGTAATACGGGTATTAACCCTTCGATTTCGAGAAAACTCTGTTATCCTCTTAGGCCCCATGGACCCGAAATCGCGTCATTTGCAGGAAACAACGTCTAAGGAACCTTAATATTTAATAAACTATGAATATTTTATATCCATATAACGGGGGGAAAAAAACTAATTTAACTGATCATTTTCATTTATTTTTTCAAAAAAAAACACACAATGCTAACAGTGAGCCTCTGAATTAGCCCCGAGCGAAAAATGCTAACCTATTACTGCACCAAAAATCACTCCTAGCTCCCTTATTACTTATCCTAGCTCCACATCCAACACATTGTTTATGACCGTAAAGACACAGAATCTAACGGTGCCCGCCTCAACACTGAAAGATACAAACTCGCGAGGTTATCAACAAAAACGTACATCAAAACAAGTGGCGCTAGCTACTAACATGCGCTAGGCTAACATAGCTCTTTGTCTGGTATAAACTGGTTTTCAAAGGCATTGCTATCCGCGTGAAGCATGGACCTGCTTCATTAGCTTAACTAGCATTAGCAATGCACACACCCACCGCGTGTTCCAATGAAAAGCATACAACAGTTTAACAACTTTCAGTATAACACACCAATTGCGATATTACTCACGTTTGACAAAGTGGAGCAGGGTTTCTATGTACCGAGAAGTGGGTATTTTAATGAGTCTGTCGACAACAAAACCTCCGGGCACACACACAGCCAAGGCAAGCTACCTGAATTAAGTCTCTCCCTAAACCGGCAATACCGGAAATGTGACATCCGGTTTGTCCTTCACAATAAAGTTTTTCAAAATAAAGGTACATTTAATATTGACGTATCAAATTGATTCAAATGTCTTACACAACACATGTATCGAGACAATAAATGAACTGTTTATATAGTCGATCAACACCGTGTATGTTACTCATTACAGGATAAACACATGACACTAAATCAGACTGGCTGTTCTCCTCCGTTTACATCCTGCTGGTTTAAATGTTGTGTTATATTGTATTGCATAGAAAGATGTGTTACTGTTCTGCTTGTAGTGGAAAGACTGTTTGTAGTCGTAGATAGAAAAACAAAGATGGAAAACATTTCACCATACATTGTTTAGGACTTTTATATGTATTGGGTGTTTATGGTTCATGTGGGAAATTAATAAGCAGAGCTGTTGCTGGTAAATTTGTGTGCTATCATAATAGCAATGTGTATACAGCGTTTCGTGAATATCTGGAAAAATATGCGAGTAGTTTTGGAATCATTTGAGACATTACATTACATTACATTACATTACATTACATTGCATTTAGCTGACGCTTTTATCCAAAGCGACTTACAATAAGTACATTCGACCAGGAAGACACAACCTTGAAGAAAACAGAATCATATAAGTACATCAGGTTTCATAGAGCCAAACATTTCAAGTGCTACTCCATTGGCTTTAGGTAAGCCAGTCCTTTATTAGTATAAAAGTGCTTCGTTAATAGTTCTAACGCTCGAAGTGGAGTCGAAAGAGATGAGTTTTCAGTTTGCGCCGGAAGATGTGCAAGCTATCTGCCGTCCTGATGTCAATGGGGAGCTCATTCCACCATCTTAGAGCCAGGACAGCAAACCCACGTGTTTTCGCCGATGGGAATTTGGGTCCCCCTCGCAGCGAGGGCGCAACGAGTCGTTTGGCTGATGCAGAGCGTAGTGCACGCGCTGGGGTGTACGGTTTAACCATGTCCTGGATGTAGGAAGGGCCAGATCCATTCGTAGCATGGTAAGCAAGTACCAGTGTCTTGAAGTGGATTCTAGCAGTTACCGGAAGCCAGTGAAGGGAGCGGAGGAGCGGAGTGGTGTGGGAGAATTTAGGAAGGTTGAAGACCAGACGAGCCGCTGCATTCTGGATGAGCTGCAGAGGTCGGATGGCACATGCAGGTAGACCAGCCAGGAGGGAGTTGCAGTAGTCTAGGCGTGAGATGACGAGAGCCTGGACCAGAACCTGAGTCGCTTTCTGAGTCAGCTGGGGACGTATCTTCCTGATGTTGTAAAGCGTGTATCTGCAGCAACGGGTTGTAGCAGCGATGTTTGCAGTGAAGGACAGGTTGTTATCTAGGGTCACACCCAGATTCCTTGCAGTCTGAGTCGGGGAAACAACTGAGGTGCCGATGTTGATTGTTAGGTCAAGAGTGGGACAATCTTTTCCCGGGAGGAAGAGCAGCTCAGTCTTGTCAAGGTTGAGCTTGAGGTGGTGAGCAGACATCCACTGAGAGATGTCAGCTAGACAAGCAGAGATGCGTGCAACGACCTGGGTCTCTGAGCGGGGAAAGGACAGAATTAATTGGGTGTCATCAGCGTAGCAGTGGTAAGAAAAACCATGCGGGCTAATGACTGATCCGAGCGAGTTTGTGTACACGGAGAAGAGGAGGGGACCAAGAACAGAGCCCTGAGGGACCCCCGTAGTTAATTGACAAGGGTCGGACTCAGACCCTCTCCAAGTCACCCTGTAGGTACGGTCTTTCAGGTATGAGGTGAGGAGGGAAAGTGCAGAGCCTGAAACTCCAAGTTTTTGGAGAGTGCGAAGGAGGATCTGATAATTCACTGTGTCGAATGCGGCAGACAGGTCCAATAGGATGATGACAGAGGAGAGGGATGCAGTTTTGGCAGTGTGCAGTTCCTCCGTGACAGCAATGAGAGCAGTTTCTGTGGAGTGACCTGCCTTGAAACCAGACTGGTGTGGATCCAGAAGGTTGTTCTGATTGAGATAACAGGAGAGTTGTTTAAAGACAGCGCGTTCAAGTGATTTAGACAGGAACGGGAGGAGAGAGACAGGCCTGTAGTTTATAACATCAGACGGGTTGAGAGTGGGTTTCTTTAGGAGAGCGTTTACTCTTGCCTCCTTGAGACTGTTTGGAAAGTGACCAGAAGTTAGAGAAGTGTTGATGAAATGGGTGAGAAACGGTAGAATATCAGGAGCGATAGTCTGAAGGAGGTTTGAAGGGATAGGGTCCAGAGGACAGGTGGTAGGGCGGGCAGAGGTAATGAGGGTAAGAACCTCACTTGGAGAGAGAGGGGAAAAGGAGGTAAGTGTGTTGGTGGAAGGAGGGTCTGGTGACCCAGCGGTGAGTAAAGGTGAGTCAGAAAAAGAAGAGCGAATATCATCAACCTTTTTTTCAAAGTGGGTAACAAAGTCGCTTGACAGAAGTGAGGAGGGGGGAGGAGCTTTTGGAGGGTCCAAGAGGGTGGAGAAGATGGAAAATAGTTTTTTAGGATTGGAATAGGAAGATTGGATCTTATCTTGAAAGAAAGTGCTTTTTGCCTGAGAGATCGAAGCAGAGAAAGAGGAGAGGAGAGCTTGATAGGTTAGGAGGTCGTCACGGTGTTTGGATTTCCACCATTTCCGCTCTGCTGCCCTAAGGACGGTTCTATTAGCACGCAGTGCATCATTTAGCCAGGGAGCAGGAGGGGACTGACGAGCCTGCCGAGATGTGAGAGGACAGAGCGAGTCCAGAGTGGATGAGAGAGTAGAGAGGAGAGTTTCTGCAGCAGAGTTTGGAGGCAGGAGATGGAACGAATCAGAGGAAGGGAGGGCTGAGAGCACCGACGAGGCAAAGGTAGGGGGGGAGAGGGAGCGAAGGTTACGGCGGACATGTGCAGGATGGGAAGAGATTAGTTTGTTATGTTTGGAAAGGGATAGAGAGAATGAAATGAAGAAGTGATCGGATGTGTGGAGCGGGTTTACAGAGAGGTTAGAAGTAGAGCAGTTCCTTGAGAATATGAGATCAAGGACATTGCCAGCTTTATGAGTCGGTGGGGACGGAGACAGTGAGAAAGCAAAGGCGGTTAACAGAGATGTTAGTTCGTCTATCTTCCCCGTCTGGAGGTTGAAGTCTCCGAGAAGTACAGCGGGAGGGCCAGTTTCAGGGATGAGTGAGAGGAGATTATCTAATTCCTCCAAGAAGTCCCCCAAGGCGCCTGGTGGACGGTAGAGAACAACAATGGTTAACTGTATAGGATGGGTTACTGTGACGGCATGGAATTCAAAGGTGGAAGGAGTGAAGTTAGGTAGCTTGAAGAGGGAAAAGCTCCATTTGGGAGATAGCAGGAGACCAGTGCCACCTCCTCTGCCAGTGGTTCTGGGTGTATAGGAGAAGGAATATGCAGTGGAGAGAGCTGCTGGGGTGGATGTGTTGGATGGAGTAATCCAGGTCTGTTGGATGGAGTAATCCAGGTCACATGTAAATCGTTAGCTTACTTTCACCCCGATTGAGCTAGCAACTATTTTATTCGCAATTTAACATGATATTGGATATGGGCTTAACTTGTCCTGGACTGGAATTTTTCCGATCTTTTCCCGAGGAGGTGTTTGCGAAAATGCGCTTAAAATGCATGAATAACGCAGATTTTTCAAAATGGCCGACTTTCTGGGGGGCGGGGCTAATGGAAGATATTATGAAATATGTCCACAATTCCATCAGTAATGTCTGTGGCAAGATTGGGGTAGTTTGGAGAAACTATATGTAACTATCGCACAATAGGGGGCGCTACTGAGCTGGTGTACAAAAATGTACGTTTTTTTTGTACAGTCTGGAAAAAGACGTGGGTTGTGACGTGTGTTCCAAGTTATGCATCCGAAAGTCATTTTAGCGATTTTGTGGCATTTAAATCGTCAAAATTGGTACATGTTCTGTTAGCTTACGAGCTCCCCGTTTGAGCAGTCGATTATTCATTCGCTATTTAGCATCGCATTGGATATGGGCTGATCTTGTCCTGGTTTGGAATTTTTCTGATCATTTTCCTAGGAGAAGTATGTGAAAATGCGCTTAAAATGGACATATTTCAAAATGGCCGACTTAATAGGGGGCGGGGATAATGGAATCCATTTTGAAATATGTACGCATTTCCATGAGAAATCTCTGTGCCAAGTTTCGGGTAGTTCGAAGAAACTATATTTGACTACCGCACAATAGGGGGCGCTACTGAGCCATATTTGCTAAAACGTACGATTTTTTTCTACAGTCTGGAAAAGGTTGTGGGCTGTGACATGCGTTCCAAATTTAAAGGCTGTAACTCATTTTTTCCCCTATGGCTCGGTACATTTTTTAACCCTTCGATTTCGAGAAAAAACTGAATAGGACACGCCCACATTTTTCATTGGTTGCGACCCTTTAAATCTCAGTTTATACTCACCCTGCCAGTATGTCTATGACAACATATATATTTTTAGTCCATCGGTTCTTGAGTTATAAATTAGTTGTGTTTTTGGCGCCCCCTATTGTCCGAAATGAACGTTGTTTGTTGTGCCTATTTACCAAGACACACTGAACCTATCCACCGAAATCTGTGATATTTGGATACATTTTGGATGAATTGTGAGCATTTATGTGTAGGCCACACCTTTTTGCTAATACGTTTTGATTGATGTTGGCCACATTTTTCCACACCTCGTGCTCATTTTCTACGGTAATGTGTCTGACCCTCCACTGAGGCTGTGCACTAAGATTGGTGTGGAAAATCAAGAAATTGGAATTTCAGTTAATATTTCACTGTTTTTCACATTATGCTAATCAAAAGTAGGCGGAGCTTCGGGATTTCATGGGGATTTTTAGATAATATGTAGAGCTGCTGCACCCAGATAAGTGTGCAAAATTTCAGGTCCGTCAGAGTGACGCTGCGACTTTGTAAATGTTTCGAAAAACTGCATTTACACAGGTGGCGCTAGAGAGCAAGTTGGACATTTTTCACCCATCGAATCCAGAATGTTAACATTTTCACCCGTCCTGCCGGCGTTGCCAAATGTCGCTACATGAATAGTGTCGTAACCCCCTCAAAAACAGGTTGAAAGTGCAGAACCGGTAAAATAATAATGAAAAATCTGACGATTTCAATAGGTCTTTGCACTTCGTGCTCAGGCCCTAATTAACTTTATTTAATACAACATTTACGGTACAAGATTTAATCATACAGCCCATGTAGTATGATAATGAATTACAGCAAACATGTGCAATATATCCATTAATTACAGCTCCGTGGGGTGGCAGTAAGACAATATGGGTCCGTTCTTATTGTGCATCCATGGGTAAAGATAAACACAACTCACATTGGTTTCTCAAACATCATCTCTGTAAACTACGTGTATTCACTGAATTTTACTCTCTGCCTTTAACGACTCGTTGTAGCTCCAATAGCTCCAACCCTCCCTGTGAGCACAGTGTGCTCTGATTGGTCGGGACACGTAACATGAACGTGCCGGGCGGCGCGGTCCCATGGGTTAGATGCGCGTTCATAATGCAGAGGGAAAAAACTCTCAGAATAACGTTATTAGCACATTTTTACAACTTGAGGAACGAATGTTTTTAATAAGGGCTATACAAGTGTTCATACTGGGTAGTTTATTTAGTTAAAAAAAAATTATCCAACGATTTACAGACCACTCTTGTCTTTCCCCATGTAAGTCAATGGGAAAAAGTGTTTCTGGGCCTGGCAACCAAACGGAAGTGTAGTACCACAGTTTGGCCAGCACGAATATTTTCATCTGAGTCCGGCGCACTTCCTGGGGGCTTGATGTAAACGGTGTGCAGAGTCAAAACCCTCAAAGTACACCCTGTAGCGAGAAAAACTCTAAAACAGAAAATACCTCCCCAAAACGCCTCGTTGGAGATACGTCATTGTCCATTTGATTCTTCCGGGTACGCATGATGTCAACCGTACCCGGAACGAAATGGACCAATCCGTGGAGCCGTTACGTTACGTCCGCGGAGCCGTTACGTTAAGCCCCCGCTGATTGGTCCAAATTGACCAATCCACGGACTTCCTCACTCACACACTCAGTGCAAGCAGCTCTGCTGATTTCTCCTCCCTGGCTGCAGGCTGTTAACAGACAGTTGGGATCGCGGCGAAATTCTCTCTGCAGACCCATTCTCAGTGTTTATCAACCTTTTTCTTACTCAATATCAAGCCACACTTATTGTTTTTACTTCGGCTGTGACTTTGTGTGTGCTCAGGATGAGTTTGGCTGTGTTTCCCTGTGTATCGCTAAACAAGGAAACAACACCTCCACGGAGCTTAGCGCGATTCACAACGTCCCGACCAATCAGAGCACACTGTGCTCACAGGGAGGGTGGGGGCTGGAGCTATTGGAGCTACAACGAGCCGTTAAAGGCAGAGAGTGAAATTCAGTGAATACACGTAGTTTACAGAGATGCTGTATGAGAAACCAATGTGAGTTTGGAAAATTGCACAATATAAATCTATTCTAGTAGACCTCAACAATGGAATTATGATCAGTGGAAATGGCCATGACATGGGACCTTTAAGACACTGGTCAAGTAAGGGATCTGTTAACACACCATGATGAACACCTCTGGAACAATTATTTACCCTTTATTTTACTTAAATCCATACACCAAGTTCCACATCTAACCTGCAGGAGCTTAACCTAAATGTACCTAAGTTTAGCTTTCACTATTAGGTCACAAGCTGTTAGCCATAGGAATTTGATTCCTTGTGGAGTTAGCACTGGGTTCTCCATCGTTTGAGGATGGGGTCGATGTAAATGCTATGGGATGGGTGGGAGGGGCTGGGATTGTTTACAGGTGTTTTTTTATTTTATTTAATTTATTTTTTCTATTGCTTTGTTTCCCTCTATGTCTCTTTCGGGGTGGTGCTTCATAGTCAGTTCTCTCTTTATAGAAAGTCCTCAGTAAATGTCCACCAATACTAGCAATTTAGGAATTGCTCCTACTGGCTCACCAGTGACGTTTGTAAACTGGAACATTAAAGGTATGGGGAGCCCCTTGAAGAGATCCAGGGTATTTGCTAATCTGAAACGACTTAATGCAGACATAATGTTTCTACAAGAAACCCATATGCGCTTCACAGACCAGGTCAGGCTTAAGTGTCCATGGGTTTCTGAGGTGTTCCATTCAAACTTCAACTCTAAGTCCAGAGGGGTTGCCATTTTAATTGGTAAGTCTGTTAATTTCACATCTTCCAAGTGTATAGCGGATGACAATGGCAGATATTTAATTATCTCAGGCACGCTGTTTCATGTTCCTGTATTGTTAGTCAATATTTATGCCCCAAATGTTGATAACCCACACTTCATGAACAAGCTTTTTGAATGTCTTCCGTCACTGCATAATAACTTGCTTATATTTGGAGGGGATATGAACCTCGTTGTCGATCCCAGTCTAGATCGTTCTTCTCCTAAAACGCTGACCGCATCACTCATGTCAAAAACTCTTTTCTGACTTCATGTCCAAGAACGGCTGCGTTGACCCCTGGAGATTCTATAACCCCCGCATTAAGGAATATTCCTTCTTTTCTCATATGCACAAATCCTTTTCTCAAATTGATTATTTCTTCATCGATGCCAAACTTATTACCAAAGTGTCGTCAGTTAAATATCACCCTATTGTAATTTCCGACCACGCTCCTCTTTCTTTGGATATTTGGATTTCACCACAACCACGATACTCAACGCCGTGGAGGTTTAATACTTTGCTGTTGTCAGATGACAAATTTAATAAATGTATTGCAACTTCAATTGATGATTTTATTACAAACAATCAAAACGACAATGAACCCATCTCTTGTTCTCTGCTGTGGGAATCATTAGAAGCCTACCTACGGTGCCAAATCATCTCTTATTCTTATTCTAAATAAAACTCGTTCTGCCAAAATTAAAGATATATCGTGCAAGATAAAAAAAATAGATCAGCAATTAGCCATTTGTCTCTCTCCCAATTTACACAAAGATCGAGTTGAATTACAGACGGAATTTGATCTCATAACAACTACTGATGCAGAGCGCCTTCTTTTACGCTCACGTTCAACGTATTATGAGCATGGTGATAAGGCGAGCCGCCTTTTGGCCCACCAATTGCGTCGTCAGGCAGCCTCACGTATAATCCTCCAGATAAAAGATTCATCAGGCACGGTGCATACCGATCCTAGTACCATTAACTCAGTCTTTGGCTCATTCTATTCTTCTCTATACAAGTCTGAATCGCCATCCGACACTTCTGAGATGGGCGCTTTCTTTGACAATCTCAATTTCCCTACTATAGGTCCTGATGTTTCAAAAGAACTTGATTCTCCATTAACCTCAGATGAGATCTCCCTCGCTATAAATAACATGCAAAATAAAAAAGCTCCTGGCCTTGATGGATTCCCAGTAGAATTTTTTTAAATATTTAAATCTAAATTGGCCCCATTAATACATTCGGTGTAGAAGGAATCTCTGCGGAATGGTTCTCTTCCTCCCACTTTAAGACAAGCCTCCATAAGTCTGCTTTTAAAAAAAGACAAAGATCCGGATCTCTGCAGCTCTTATAGGCCACTTTCCTTAATAAATGTGGATGCGAAAATACTTGCTAAGGCTTTGGCACGTCGATTAGAAAATATTCTCCCAACCATAGTTTCTGAAGAACAAACAGGATTTATAAAGGGATGTCAACTATTTTACAATGTCCGCACCCTTTTAAATATTATCTACTCCAAAAACACCGCTACGACCCCTGAAGTAGTGATCTCACTTGATGCAGAAAAAGCATTCGATAGGGTTGAGTGGGACTATTTACTTACTGTACTGAGTACATTTGGGCTGGGTGATATATTTATTTCATGGATACGCCTTCTTTATACATCCCCACAAGCTAGTATTTCCACTAATGGCGTTCAATCTCCTTATATTACTTTATCCAGAGGAACCCGTCAGGGATGTCCACTATCTCCTTTGCTTTTTGCATTAGCCATAGAGCCTTTGTCAATATATCTGAGGACCTCAACCACTTTCACTGGTGTAAGGGAAACTTCTGCAGCAATGGAGAGTCAGGACTCAGAGAGACACGAGGAGAGTTGGAGCTTTGATGTCAAACACTGGTAGTTTATTACAAGTCAACGGCCGGAGAATTCATATCACAAGTCATAGCAGCAAAAGGTTCTGACTGCACGGGTGGGTTGTCATGTCAATTCTGCCCAGCCTCTCTCTCGATAGACCTTTTAACTAGTTTACAGAGAGTTAATCAGCATATTGGGGGAGGCGTAAACATCTGTGGAGCTACAGGAGATATCCCCCAACTAGAAATACTCAATCACTTGTCAGTGGTGTTTAGAAGCCAGCATTCTTACAGTCGTAAACCCCCCTATCTGGCCATATAACTGACACTTAAGTGCTGGAGCACATTCCTTAAAGGAGATAACAGAATATTGGTTGGTTATTAACGTCAACAGGCAATAAGGTTAAATATCTGGGAGTAAAGACAAAATTATTCCCTCACAGTTTCTCTCTTTTTATCATCTTTGATAACCTGAAAACATTAGTCTAATAATAATTTGGTCAATACTTAAATCAATAGGCGTCTTCAGATTTGAGTGTGGTTTTACGCAACATCAATTACATCAGAGTAGAATAAGATTGAAACATTCAACCACAATAGAAAATCATCTCTCATCAATGTTTGGATCATCTGTTGTCAAAAGCACAATAATGAACACACATAAAACACAGACGCATAATAGCAAAAACATCTATTTCAAAATAATATGTTTTAACAATTAACCATTAGTTGATCTCACTTATCAAACTATAAAATCAAAACCAGCTTGCAGTTTAAAGATTTACTTCAAGGCAATCACTAGTCAAAAGCATTTAAAACGTAGGACCATAAGAGATCCAGCTAAGGTATACACTTTACAGTTGTGATTTGATCAATCTGTAATCTGCAAAATTGCAGTGTCTTCAATTTAGGATTACTTTACGTTTACTTCATTACATATTAAATCAAAAGACTATGGCATGATAACATAATTACATTACTTCAACTATCAATCATTATGTCATTTCAAAATCTGAAGGGAAAATTAAACAATTCTCAAAATGTTTAACAATCTGAAAAGGAAAAGTTAGGCAAATATTCAAAGACTTTTGTAAAAACCTGTAAAGGAAGGTTTAAACGTTTAAAACTTGAATCATCATTTTAGGTCTGTCTGTGCATGGGTAATACGTTGAAGAGTAGTGTTGTTGAGCCTGATTGCTGGACAATTAAGGATAGTAACATTATCTGTTATAATATTAGAAATATCTTATTATTCAATACCTTATAATCTGAAAATATCAATTAATTTATTTTGTTTAGTGTGAAAGTGTAATCTGATCTGACAAAATATATTTATCACCACTATTTAACACATGTCTGTTCATCGGAAATATAAAAACAATCATTAATTGTACATCTGTAAACATCTGGTCATTCAATTCAAATGTTATCTTTGTACAAGAGCTGGAAGAACATGTCCTCCTGACTCGTTCTCCTCCTCTCTTTATGACACAGAATGTCTGGTGTGTAAAGGCATCCTGATACTGTAGATTAGCACTGAGGTGCTGATTGGCTCAAAACTCTTCTTCATCAGAGCGCCATATTTCAACCCCCCCAATTGCTCTGCTTTTGTGTGGCTCATTCAGTGAGCACTGTTGATCCCCCCAGTGAAATGGAGGCTCATCTGCCTGTATTCCTTCTGCTATCTGCTTGAGAGCAGTGCAACTGCCTATTCCAAGTGGCACATCCAGGTGCCCACCCGTGATGGGAGAGGTTAGGAAGACATCAACCTCCTCCAAGAAACAAGGAACCTTGTATTATAGAAGCCTCTGAAGCCCTCGTCCTGCAGGGTTGTCTGCTTGAGCCCACCGAGCAGAAAGATGAAGAAGCATCCCATCTCATCAGAAAGTTGAAGATTAGAATCCTCTCATCTCGAATGACCTCGTGCCTCCTTGCCCGTGGCTGGGGTGCTCTCTGCAGCCGGAGAGTGTGATCCTCTCTCTCTGACCCTTGGCCTTTAGAGCTGTCCTAGTTATTGGGTTAACACTTGATAGGGATGTTTCCCTGAGTGAAGACAACTCAAGGTAATGGATTAGCACATTATCATTCAATTACAAAAATAGGATAGGCCCCTCAGAATTATTTGGGAGCCTTCCTGACACATGCACATGCATAAATGTAAGGTTTGTGTTAGTCATTTAACATGCAAGAATCATATACTCATCAGTCCAAAGCAGAGAAATGTTATTTTAAGTTAAATGTGAGCTAGTCCCTGTGGATATAACCCTTTCTCAATGATTCTAAATGTTATATTAATTCACCATTTACCGTTTGATAAAAGATTAGTTTATCAGAAATACATTTCCTCTTCCATAAAACATATGTTTGAGAAATAAATGTTCCAATATGAAATCAATTACTCAATATAATTGACTCTCCCCTCCCTTTTCTTATATGTCACATATGTAATAACAACGTAGGAGTCTATTTAAACATGGTATTGTCTATAAGCTATTAATCGAGAAGACTCAGTATCAGAATGCAACTCGCAAATATCTCTTCTCTCTTTCCTATCCCTCTCTTCCCTCTTCTCTCTATTCTCTCTTCCACATCTCTCTCTATTCTCTCTTCCTCATCCCTCTCTCTTCCTCATCTCTCTCTCATCCTCATCTCCCTCTTTCCTCACTTCCCCATCTCTTTCTTCTCTCACTTCCCCATCTCTTTCTCTTCTCACTTCCCCATCTCTTTCTTCTCTCACTTCCCCATCTCTTTATCTTCTCACTTTCCCATCTCTTTCTTCTCTCACTTATGTTAGATATGAAATAAAACATACGAGTCCATGTAAGCATGGTATACTATAGATCATAATCCATTACTCGAGAAGACTCAGTATCACCTGTGCGTAGCTTACAAAAAACAATTGTGAGAAACATATATTATGCAGGAAATGCATACCTTTGTTGAAAAAACAAATCATAGCCGATGCAGGAGGAAAAGCTTCAACCCCCTTAACATCTGAGTTACCACTGAAGGCATAGCATGAATGATAGTGGGCGTCTGAGGGTGTCATTACTGAGAAATGTCAAACAAATTCAAAACCTTACATTTGAAAACAGGGTTGCATTCCTCCACTTAAGGTGACGTTATCATTGGAAACAATAAAAACGAACTGTTTTGATGTAGAATCTATAAATTGAATTGTCAGAGCAGAACAGAATGGTTGTATTGTAGCCTGAGTTTCGTGCAGCCTCTAGTCTTACCAGGAGGAAAAACTGTCCATATAATGTGAATACATGCAGAATTAGACAGTAAGAGGCCCCTGACATTAGGTCTATACTAAAAATAGTAGGGGCTTTTAACAGCTTGCCAACTGACAGTCATCCTCTGCATAGCAGTATGAATAGCCTTAAAAAACAAACAACCCACTCTGTGGTAACGAGAGTCATATTTCTGACCCAAATGCCCTAAGTGAAGCTGTTAGTCCCATCTGACTGACCCAAGGGTTGGTGCTGGTGTGACAGGGAGGCTTCCAGGTGTTCAAAGCAGATGTCAAGCTTTCAGTTCATGGCTCGGTGGGGGGGAGCAGACCCACGTGAGACAGTATCAACGGCTGTAATGTTCAGTTTGAGGAGCGTCATTCTCTCTGGGAGCAGGAAATGGTGTCCATTCTCGGACCAGGGGCCTCATTTATAAAGGGATATACGCTCAAAAAATGGCGTACACCAGTTTCTACGCAATGTTTGCGATTTATAAAATACTAACTTGACGGGAAAATGTGCGGTCCTCCACGCAAACTCTAACCCATGCGCACTAAGCACAAACACGGGAGAGACGAGAAACTGCGACACCGTTGGCAGAAGGAAGAATGGAGAGAAATAATACCATAAATAAAATGTTACCTCTCATTTATCATATATGAAGAATTCATTTTTCACAAATTGATTAAAGCCAATCTTAAAATGATTTAACAAAAGCCTGTTTGAGACTCCTCAGTGCACACAAAAAACATAACTTGGAGAAATCAATAAATACAGATATGTTATTTAAAACCACCTCGAATATGTTGTGTTAATGTTATGAAATGTTTTCACATAAATGACGCGGTAAGCAGGAGGACAGAATTACGTCTAAACTGACGCCGTTTTGCATTTCTAGGTTGTAGATACGAGCATGGTTCTATGGCTACTAATACGTTTAATCCTTATGCCGCTTGCCAAGACTTGATAAGTTAGTCGTAAAACACAGGAGGTATGGAAACTAAGAACACCTATGTGGTAAATTGTACAACTAATATAACGCAACACATTAGTTGTATTTCCTTTAACTGAGATGCACAGGCTGCAGTGGAGACGCACAGCTGATCGACAGCTGGGACACAAACCACCAAATACAAAAACATAATTCAGATCCAGTCGCCATGACTCCACTCCGGAGGGATTCCCCGATAATTTCTTACATTTTTTCATCAAGGGGGTGTCTCCTGTCCCCGGTACAAACAAACATGTGTATTTATTTTGTCATTAACCTTTTTCGGACCACTTATTTATTTATGTTGGTGACGATCCGACCTCCATGCTGCTACTCTGGTTCAAACTGCATCAACCAAACAATATGATTTATCTCAACCTCCCCAAAATAACCAAAATCTGACACGATGTGAGATGTCTTTTTTAGCTGTTCTGTCGTCATTTCCTGCGATCTTCTTCATGCAGTCAGTCAAAATGAATGAATGAATGGGCGTTTCTCTGACTATTTATAGGCAAATATGGGCGTTACGTGAAGCCCGCAAAAGCTGCACCGCATTTCGAGTCGATTGTGATTTATAAAGGGAAACCGGCGTAAGAAGTGCTGTACGCACTTTCCTCGCCGGTACGCAATGTTTGGTGAATCTGAAAATGTCGGAAAATATCTGTACCTATTTTTTGGATTTCTACTACGTAAGCAACCTTCCCACGTGAATCCTATGCACGTCGTTATAAATGAGGCCCCAGACCATTAATGTTATGTAGAGCAGCCATAGCATCTCTGTGACTGCACACAGCCGGACTTTAGCAGGGCAGAACTGGGTGACTCTTAGTGAAGCCGTCCAAGGCCATAGACAAAATGGAACCACGTACTAACAAAAAGGACACAAGATCATCAATGTCTCTCTTTACAATTGGCCTAATTGTAAAACAAATTAGTGGGAAAAATGTGGAACACTAATCCATCATCATGGGAAATGTTGAGTTAATTTAAATAATTACAGTAGTTATACACATACCACTTCAATCTCATTAGTATGCATAGAAAGTGACAGGTCACACCTCTAAGCCCCGCCCCCTTCCGCCGGAAGTCCCGCCTCCATACGCCCCGCCCACTTCCACCGGAAGTTCCGCCCTTCCATAAGCCCCGCCCCTTCCGCCGGAAGTCCCGCCCCACTTCCGGTTTTTCAAAATAAAATTAAAAAATATTTTGAAAATGATAAAAATAAAAATGCTGCCCCTACCGGTCGCCCCCACTTCCGGTTTTTCAAAATAAAATTAAAAATATTTTTAAAATGGCAGTATTGACTGCAACTTACAAATACTTGCAAATAACATGAAATGTAACAACCATATATTTTAAAAGTAATGTCTCAGCTCTAAAGAGCAAGGTCCCGCCACCTAACCACTTCCTGTGCCCCTGTATACAGCAGTATTGACTGTAACTTACAAATACTTGCAAATAACATGAAATATACAACCATATATTTTAAAAGTAATGTCTCAGCTCTAAAGAGCAAGGTCCCGCCACCTAACCACTTCCTGTGCCCCTGTATACAGCAGTATTGACTGTAACTTACAAATACTTGCAAATAACATGAAATATACAACCATATATTTGTAAAAGTACTGTCAATCTCACTAACTCTCTCTCGCTCTCTGCTATTCTCTGCCGTGAAAAGTTTGATGAACAGTCAAGACAGGTGTGGGGACCATAAAACCCCCCGACATCCTCTGCGGGGCAAATGGTGTGTGTGTGTGTGTGTGTGTGTGTGTGTGTGTGTGTGTGTGTGTGTGTGTGTGTGTGTGTGTGTGTGTGTGTGTGTGTGGTGTGTGTGTGTGTGTGTGTGTGTGTGTGTGTGTGTGTGTGAGGAGACGGTCTGAGGCTGCTAATTACAAAAGTCTCCGAATTCAGGACAGATGGTCAGAGCAAAACAGAGAAAGCAGTTACATTATTTTCTCATGTAACTATCTACATGTTTTTTTTTTGTAATGTGTATGCGTATATATGTATATATATAAATATATATATATATATATATATATATATATATATATATATATATATATATACATATACACGCATACATATATACAGGAGAATAGCCTAAAATAAAAAAGTATTTGCTCTACCATAAAAACCAAATACAATATAATGCTAATTTGTTAAACAATCAGGAATAACCCCATTGGTTGTTTTTAGAATCATTTACATATTGCGGTCTATAAGTAACCCCGAAAACATCTAGGCAGCCTCTCGTCGCTTTTCCCCGTCAAGGCCCAGATATTTTGAAAATATATGGTAAGTACTTTTATTTTTTATGTTATAATAGCATATAGTTAGTTAATGCTGCTTGATGTGTGTGTGTGTGTGTGTGTGTGTGTGTGTGTGTGTGTGTGTGTGTGTGTGTGTGTGTGTGTGTGTGTGTGTGTGTGTGTGTGTGGTGTGTGTGTGTGTGTGTGTGTGTGTGTGTGTGTGTGTGTGTGTGTGTGTGGGTGTGTGTGTGTGTGTGTGTGTGTGTGTGTGTGTTAAATAACCTCTATGCATCTGTGTTTTTCTATTATGTAATTATTTAGAAGCTTTAATGAAGTATCGTTCTAAGTACAAATAATGTGGTGTACATTTTTTTTACTATAAGTGTATTTAGCTATATTTCTTAAAAATTAAATATGTTCTTTCAGGTGTAAGTATCCAGAATAACGTACTCACTTGTTCTAAAAAGGTGGTGCACCCCCTCCGGCGGCCTGCATGGTCTCAGCTCAGCGCAGATCTGTTCAACAAGTCATCTCAACACAGACGGTGTTTTTGACAATTCAAAACCTACCAGGTAAAAAATGCTTTTTTAGGTGTGCTTATACAAAAGATGATAGCTAAATGATTTTGTTTTGGAGTATTTTAAAAAACATGCTTATACCCTCTTCTTTTCTTTTCTTTTATAGAGCAATTGAAGGGGAGGACCCCGTTATCAAAAGGACAAACGCTGTTTGTTAAGGTCTGCTTTAAGGCCACACCATCTGAATAAGCTACACGTAGATCACATGTAAAACTGTTATTGATGTATCCGCCAGGTATGTTGACTTTACGTCCATGAATGTAGAAGCAAAGTGAAATGTTTCTTCAGCGGTGCCACTGATTTTTTTTGTTTTTATGTTTTTTTTTTTTTTTGCGGGGGTGATTTCTTAAAAACGGTCAAGCATGGATGATTTAAAAGACGACGAAAAGTCCTTCATCGAGGGTTTACCTGATGTAAATGAACTATGCAGTGGTGAGGGCTTTGTGTACGAAGACATGTCATTTCCACAGTGGTCAGACAGTAACAGTGAGCTAAATGACACAATAACAGATGTACGCGAGCCTACGCCCTTGACAGAAACAAGCCCCTATACAGATGGAGAAAGGTCCTTTCTGCATGTATTACCGGATGTAAACGAATTGTGCAGTGATGATGATGATGAATTCAGATATAGGGACCTGTCATTTCCGCAGTGTTCAGGCAGCAACAGTGAGTTAAATGACGAGGGGTCAGCTGTAAACGAGCCCGCGGCCTTGTCAGAAACAAATTCAAGCAGTCCAACAAAAACATTAGGCGGTGCCTTGGATTGGGTGATAGACTGCTATGCAGACCGAGGGCTTTTAGAGCAGCCTCTAGACAATGCCCGCCGTCTGGATGGACAAAATAGCGAAGCTTCGCCCCACGCCTGCCTCCCCGTTTCCAGCATGCAAGATGACGGGTGTGTTAATGACAGCTCGAATGACTCAGAATCACCCGCTTGCTCCATGCAAAGTAACAGACATGTTGATCAGAATGACACCCCGAATGCTTCGGAATCACCGGGCCCCCTGTCACAGTATGGAGGAGGAGGAGGAGGAGGAGGAGGCACTAGCAGAGATGCCGAGCCAAGTGTTATCTCTCGACCTGTATTCGGTAACATAGAAATGAGACAGTCTCTAGTCCTACCGCCTATTGGGGGTGAAGCAGACTTTGGAGTCTATTTTCAGGGTCTGATGAACAATGTGCATAACATGCGTGCACATGCTTTTGCACGGGCAGAAAGAGAAGATATCATACAAATTGAGTTACGTGGTGAAGAACTAAGGGTTAATGTATCAGCCATTTTAAATGGTCCCGATGATAATCTGGATGATTTTGAGGAGGGGCTGTTCAAAGCCATGCAATCGAATATCATGGTAATGGCAGAAGGCAACATGGAGCTCGTGGTTCAAATTGTTCAGGCCCCCCGTGGGGGGGTTCAGGGTAAACGGATGATTAGTAAAATGTTAGACAGTGAGATTGTTAAAAAGAAGGCGCGTTTTCTTTACGTTGTTCAGAACTCCTCCAACCAGCTGTGTTTTGCTATTAATTTAGCACTGTTGTTACACGATAACCTCACTGATAATGAGGGGGGTCAAGCGCGGTAAAGAGATCCAGAATATGGCGGGTTTGACAGCTCATACAGCTGTGACATTCAGCGACATTGATAAATTCGAAGACAGCTTAAACTGTAAGATAGTGGTTTTTTTTACCGAAACGGTGACGACCGAACCCTTTGTAAATTTCAGACAGACGCCCCCAAACGAGACAAAACTGTGTTTCTGTTCCTCCTACACAACCATTACTATGGTGTGAAGAACTTGAAGGGGTTTTTAGGCTCTCCGTATGTCTGTGAGCATTGCTATACAGGGTACAGTTCTCAATGGAGTCACTCCTGTACTGGGCATTGCTATGTCTGCCTTGACCCTGCATGCACCCTGGCAGAGTTTAAACCCATCTTTTGTAAAGACTGCAACAAAACATGCCGTACAGTCGGCTGTCATTCTCGACATAAAGAGCAGAAACAGAGATCAACAGACATTGCCAGTAACTGTGATTTACACAAAAAGTGTGCAGATTGCCAACTTTCTTACTACACCCCCAAGAGTAAAGCAGATAAAACACACAAGTGTGTGACGAAAAAATGTAGGACATGCAAGGAAAAATTACCATCTACTTCTACGCTCGGGTGTGAAAAACATATGTGTTACATAGGAGTGCAGCCTAAAGAGACAGAACACAATGACAACATTGTGTTTTATGATTTTGAAACAATGGCGGGGGCAGATGGGGTACATATACCTTTCTTGGTTTGTACAAAAACCTTGGGGGGGTGAAATTTGGGTCGGCGAAGGAATCGACTGTGCACGGCAGTTTCTGGCACACTTTAGGAGCCCAAAGTTCAAGAATGCAACATTCATCGCGCACAATGCTAAGGGTTTTGACAGCTATTTCATTATCAACGCAATGGTTGCACAGGGGCTAAAGCCCCCGTTAACAATGCAGGGAAGTAAAGTGATCTCTTTTACTGACGAGGATTTCGGCCACAGGTACATAGACTCACTGTCTTATCTGTCTATGCGTTTAGCAGACATGCCAAAAGCTTTGGGGTTTGGAGATAAAATCAAGGGGTACTTCCCTCACGGTTTCAGCTCCGAGGCTAACCTGAGTTATATAGGCCCTTATCCACCCGCACGCTGTTATGGGGTTGAACGCATGACAACTGGTGAAAAGAGTGACTTTCTCACGTGGTATGAGACGGTACGCCGGGGCATTTTTGACTTTAGAGAGCAGGCATTGCTTTACTGCAAAAACGATGTGGCCATTCTTGCCCAGGGGGCCGCATTATTTCGGAAAGGTTTTCTCGGGGAGACAGGAGTTGATCCTTTTAGTCGTGCGACTATAGCTTCTGCCTGTATGAAAGTTTTTACCACAAACTTTCTAACGCCCAAAACATTGGCAATCCCCCCACCCGACGACTACCGCCGTGAAAACAAGACGTACTCAGACGCAGGTATTCAGTGGCTGGAGTGGGTAGCTCAGACTGCAGGTGTTTTTATTCAACATGCGTTGAATGAAGGAGAGAAACGAGTGGGACGTTTCGTCGTAGACGGGTTTGCCGAAGTTACCGGGGAAAAGATTGTCTGGGAATTTCTAGGTTGTTTCTATCACGGCTGCCCCTCTTGCTATAAGGGGCATGAGAAAAACCCCTTGATAGGTCACACATTTGAGCATCTCCATGCTGTTAGCGAGGCAAAACTGCATGAGCTAGAGGCTGTCCATGGGGCCAAAGTGAACGTTATGCGTGAGCATACATGGGTTGAGATGAAAAAATCCAATCAAGATTTGAAGGCTTTCCTCAAGGTATACAATGCACCAGAACCGCTGACCCCCCCGCGATGCTTTATACGGGGGAAGGACATGTGCAGTAAAGTTGAGGCACACAGCAGCGGTGGATGAATCGGTTCATTACTGCGATTTCACCTCACTCTATCCTTTTGTAAACTGCACAGGCCTATATCCACTTGGACACCCTCAGATCATATTCCGAGATTTCAAAGACCCTCGCAGTTATTTCGGGTTAATCAAAGCCACAGTAGAACCTCCTAGAGGTCTGTACTTTCCTGTCCTGCCCTACCGAACTGCAGCTGGTAAACTGGTGTTCACTCTATGCCGCACATGCGCAGAGCTTAACAACCAACAGGGGGCCTGCTTGCATAGCAAAGAGGAAAGAGCATTAACAGGGGTTTGGGTGACCCCGGAATTCACCAAAGCTCTGGATATGGGTTACAAGATGACTCAGATCACAGAGGTGTGGCATTTTGAGAAGAAAGTGACAGCATTTTTGTATAGACTATATACACACCTTTTTGAAGGGTAAACAAGAAGCATCAGGTTACCCTTCAGAGGCCTCAGATGATGAGAGCAGACAAAAGTATGTGGCAGACTATCATGCTAAGCAGGGCATCTTGCTGGATGCAGATAAAATCAAATCAAACCCTGCCAAAAGACAAGTGGCAAAACTATGTCTCAACAGTTTCTGGGGTAAATTTGCCCAGAGAAGCAATCTGACTCAGACTAAGATTGTGACCAAAGCCGAAGAATTTCTTAACCTCTTGTTTTCAGCTAAACATAAGGTTACGTATTTCTCATTCCTCAACCCCCGAACGGCTCTAGTTCAGTGGTGCTACGGGGAAAATTGTTACTCTACTCCCAACAAGGTGGATAACATATTCATCGCCGCCTTTACCACAGCGTATGCCAGGCTGAAACTGTACAGTGAATTGGAGAAATTACAGCGCAGAGTATTCTACTACGACACAGATAGCATAATCTATGTGACAAGACAAGGAGAGAGCCCTCTACCTATGGGTGTGTATCTGGGGGACCTGACAGACGAGCTGGGGGGCGATACGATTAAAGAGTTTGTTTCAGCAGGCCCTAAAAGTTATGCTTATCAGACCAAAAATCAAAAAAAAGTTGTGATGCGCGTGAAAGGCATCACACAAACGCATGAATGTTGCAAACGAGTGAACTTTGACAGTCTGGCCGACCTGGTGGAGGGCTACGTTCAAAACTCTGAGAGGGGAAGGGTAATTGAGGTCCCTCAGCACAGCATTGTAAGGAATAAAGAGGTTTTCGCTTTGAGAAATGTGTCATTCACCAAAAAGTTCCGAGTTGTGTTTGACAAGAGACGTTTGTTAGCCGGGGGAAATACTTTGCCTTTTGGGTATTGAGAAAATAATTGACGACATGTTTTCACCAAGTCAAATTGATTTTGACCCCCGACTGCGTGTTCCTTTTTCCTGTCTAGTAGTGGGCCCTAGTGGTTGTGGAAAAACTTTTTTTGTCAAGAATGTATTGCAAAATTGTATTCACGTAATGGATGTACAGCCTCAAAATATTGTGTGGATTTATACTTCTTTCCAGCCCATGTATGCTGAACTGCAGGAAAAGAATAAAAATATAAAATTCGTCAAGGGTCTGCCTGAATCATTTGAAGATGAATCGCTATTTCCTCCTGACCAAAGTCATCTGATTATATTAGACGATGTTATATTTCAGGCCTCTGAACATCCGGAAGTAGTCAGACTGTTCACCCAATACCGTCATCATAGAAATATGAGTGTTATCATGCTTACCCAAAATGTTTTTCACCAAGGAAAAAACAGTCGCACAATTAGTTTGAATACTAATTACATGGTCTTGTTTAAAAACCCCAGAGACAGACTACAAATGAACATACTTGCTCAACAAATACACCCTGGTAATAAATCATTTTTCCTACAAAGTTTTGAAGACGCCACCACGGAACCTCACGGTTACTTAATCGTAGACATGACCCCCACCTGTCCAGACATCTACAGGCTTAGATCGGGAGCACTACCTAATCAATGGCTAGTTGTTTATGTACCAAAAACGAAGACTTGAGAAAAAACAGTATGTCGGCCCGTTTAAAAAGAAACATGCCTCTGTTGAGGGCCTTATGTCAAGCCCCGCCTTCAAAGCGCAAGGATATTCTCGAGAACTGCTCCACGGATTTTCTTCAATCACTCTGTGAACTGTCTCTAAATCTTTTAAAAGGTAACATCCCCCTGTCAGGCATTCAGTATAAGAAGCTTAAGAAGCAAAAGAAATTTTTCAAACTCTTGGCCAATAAAAAGACCAACTTAAAAACTAAATTCAAGGCCTTAAGAAAGCAATCTGGAGGTTTCCTACTGCCGCTACTCGGCGCATTGATCCCCATTTTAGGCCAACTTTTAGGAGGGCTAGCTCGACCATGAGTCAAAAGATGTTTCTGCTAACACCTCACCAGTTTAATCAGCTCAATCAGAATGGTGTAACTAACCCTCACAGTAAGGAAACAATTAGACGCACTGCAGAAGATGTTCTGGATGAAAAAATGAGAGCCACCTTAAACGAACCAGGATTACCCCTTATGAAAAAATCATAAAATACAACACCTTGTTACAAAGATATCTCACCCTACTCAAACAAGACGGGCTTGAGGAGAGACATATTACTCTGACTCTACCTGAAGACACGGGGGTGGTAAAAGGAGCAGAAAATGATGGCACGTCCGATGATAAAATAAAAAACGATGTTCTACTGCACCTCCCTAAGCGTTACCACAAGAATGCCGAGTACATTATGAGGAAATTAACCACGAGTACAGCTGGATGGACACCAGCGGGGGAATTTATAGACAAGGGGGTTGCCGTTAAAGGCTCCCACGTTTTAGATTTATTTAAACATTTATCCTGCGCGTATAAAACAAATGTCCAGGAGCCTAAGGGCTGGCGGGGTTTTTTAAATAGTCTGAGTGAGATCAACATTCCCTTAACAGCTTTTCAAAACCTTCACGCTCGTGAACAATATCGCATAATCAAAGAGGGTAAACTAAATCGAGAAAATATCCCCCGAAAAAGAAGAAGAAAAACATCTCCCGTTACTACTGGGTGGGACACTTTAGGAACAGCTGTAGAACCTCAGAATGCCCTGCTTAAGAAGAAGAAGAAGAGGATAAGGCAAGACAGAGTATTAAGCCCCAGATGGTTACATTTAACCCCTTAAGTTGTATTATATTTCATGATTTCCTAATAAAGACAGAGTCACCTGAATTAATTTTGTCTTCAGACCTTTTTTATTTCTACATTTTATAACAATCTTTAAACATTTGTAGCGAACAGACACTGTGATTAAAATGAGTGTCTTTATGACGTCTCTCACACCTCTGGTATTTTTTCACAAAATTCGTTACAGCAGCATCATTTTTTATCACATCATCTTGGTATAAAGATAACACATTTTCGTAAGACAACCCGGACGCTCTTTTGCATAGATAAAAAACACAGTGTTGACCACAGGCTGTAGACATGACATTCTGAAGTTGCCGGTTATGGTATAAAATAGTTGCACATTGTGTTTCTAGAAATTGCAGGATGCTTTTAGGATAATGACTAAAATCGGGGGGAAATCCGAAAGAATCAAAAAAAGTTCCTTCCCCAGCCTCTAAAGTCACTGCTAGCCAGTGTTCTCCGGGCATGTGGGAGGGGTGGGTGTTGACAATCATGTATACAGGGCATCTAAATAATTGTTTTACTCGGGGTAGCTGGTCTGAGGCCCATACCCCCCCAAAAGAACCACCTAACATATTCTGCATGAGACTATCCAGTTGGTGATTATTCATGTTGTAGTCTTCTTAGTAATAATCTACCAGCACTTGTCGTTTTGAATTAATCTCCAGAATCGAATCAAAACAAGAATATACGATTAAAGTGGTAGTCTGTGGCAGCGGTACTCTGAACCTCATTTCCAATCTTAAACTACCGCTGGTGATGGGGGATAAGGCATCGGCATCTTCAGCAGCAGTTAAATTAAACACAAATAAAGAGTATCCTTGTTCGAAATCATCTCTGTCTATACTTAGAGGCAAGTCTTTCATGTGTCTCCCTGTAGCAGTTAACATGTTGTAAAACTCTCTGACTGACGACCCCCGGTTAAATTGGGGTTGAAATGCTTTGGCTGGTACTTGTCTCCCGTCCTGACATAAAGCCAGGTACTCTATGTCGTTATGAATGAAATTAAACGGTGAAAGCTCTCTCCTGCCGGTGAAGGCTTCGTGATGTACCATACCCAATACTAGGTACTTGGGCATATTACCCAAAAAGAGATTTTCTTGGTTGCATATTCTAGAATTAACCGGTATACTATATGTCTTTAGATTCACCCGTGACAGGGGGTAGAGGGCGTTACCTCTCAGCAGAGCCGCAGCATGCCCCAAACGCACCGCAGGAGTGATTGTGGCTTTTTTGATAAAAAGTGAAGCCCCCAGTATTTTTAGACGGTATGTAGAGTCATTTGCACACATGAGAGTAAAGGCATCGTTAGATCTGGTGAGTTTGATTCTCAAATCTACAGAGTTCAGGAGAAGCCTCTCGCTGAAGAATATATCCGTGTGTAAAGCACCCATCAAATGGAGCTCCCTAGATTCTGCTGTGAATGAGGCCCTCTTTACCAGCCCCTTATTTGGTCCATTGGCTGTGACTATAGAGTCCATAGACCCCGCGGTGTCTTTATAAAATAAGCCGGCTGTGAACTGAGTTTTTAAAGTAGAATCAGAGTAATTCAATAGCGTTTCAATAATAGCCCTGTAAGGATGAGTCGAACTGGATTGAGAAATTAGTCTGTCCCCTAGAATAACGTCGCATTGACTAAAAATTGTATTCAGAGGGTAATTAACTAGGGCGACGGGGGCATCAGCTGCCAGATTAGTCCCATCGGCGTTGGTTATTTTGATCCTGAGATGTATCAAGGTGTCATTCATATCCAGGTATTTATCTCCGTCCCCGGGTATAAAAAATTCTATGGGTCCGTCCTCTGTAATGGCCGACAGTGGAAGGACCTCTGTGTAGTGTTTTTCGTCGATAGAGAGTTGTGTCATCGGAGCTGAAAATAAATCCAGCTCTGCCATGCTGCATTCAGCAGATTTGTGATGTAAAAGGGCCATATTTAACACGCTAAAATATATCTCTCCCCAATACGTTCCTTCTCCGAGGGTGTTTTTTCCCTAATGATTTTCTTTTGACTGTGTGTTTTCCTTTCTTGACACCCCTCGGAACCCGTTTGCCTGGAGGTCTCTTCCGGGGCCTTCTTGCCAAAACCATCAGACCACCTGATCCTTCTTGAGATCCGGGGTCTGATTGGGGGCCGTATCTATGGACAGCCTTACTGATAACATCTGATGCAATATTTTTGGCCGCCGATTTCAGATGAGGTTTAGCTATGGCGAACCCTTTTCTCACCAGGGGGGCGACAAAACGAAATAATCTGGAAAATATAGAGCCAATGCCTCGCCCGTACATTACCGGGGCACCATAAAAACCAGGCAGGGATTCCCCCCGCTTGATTTTCATAGTAACTCACAAAACGTTGGGGGTCTTGATGAATCATCGTTTTGAGGGGCGGAAATGAAGTTTCACTACACTTTTTCCGTAGGTGAACTTTACTGGTTTGTTCTGGTCATTTTTTATTTCTATCTGTATATTCTCGATGTGTGTTTTTGTTACCGGCAAGTAGTATGCAGGATTAAAATACTGAGTTACTGTATCGCCGAATGTTCCTCTTATATCTACGGTTCTCAAGAGAGGAGCAAAAGCGTCACCTACCCGCTGGTGACTGACCACATTGCTATAGCAGTATAGATGTGTTGAGCCAGCATTTATATCCGTTGGATAGGCAGCTGATTTATTATCAAATTTGAGCCACTGGTCTGGTTGTATTCCAAGCATATAGGCGACGGTTTTTGGAAAGCGGAAGCGATATTGAGCCCCTCCTAGAAATTCGATTTTCCTGTTAATTGGACTATAGTGTAAACTGACATCGGGGTCAATTTTTTTAAAGCAGGACTCAAGTTCCTCTATGAGCTGAGTTATGCTACTATAGTAACCAGCTCTAAACATATGAAGCCTTAACTTGCTCGTTGGGGATGTGTCAGGGAGTTTTGCTTTCTTTATCCACTCAAAAAAGGCTGCTTCCATAGGTACGTTATACCAGGTGTGGGGGTATGATATTTCTGTCAGGGCGACCTGCCACGAACCATCCAAGTGTAAAGGTTGTGCTAGGTTCACCTGATAGCTAGAGCTTGTATTGTTTTGAAATACCTCCAGGCTGGCATTAGACGGCAGCGTAATGTAGAACCCTTCATTTATCTCCATGGTTGTAATGAAGGACTGAGCTTGATTCTGATTGCTTTTATACATCTTGGATTTCGCCAGCATCAACCCAGCTGTTGAATTTTTCGGGCCAATTACGCCAAGATACAAACATTTGTTTTTTCCCCCTCACCACACGCCTTTTTAGAATTTTCTCGACTTGAAAAGCCTTGTCATTAGTTATCTTAACTTTTTGTAACTCTTTCTCATAAAAAGTACCCTTGATCTCTTCTCCGTCATAATCTTTGAGCTTATAAACAGGTGGCTGTCGAGGTAAGCCTTCAGAC
Source organism: Gymnodraco acuticeps (assembly GCF_902827175.1). Taxonomy (NCBI): domain Eukaryota; kingdom Metazoa; phylum Chordata; class Actinopteri; order Perciformes; family Bathydraconidae; genus Gymnodraco; species Gymnodraco acuticeps. The sequence continues at coordinate 735,850 of NW_022989799.1, forward strand.
ACCGTAAATAATTCGTTCGTATAACTCTGCTCATATTTTTTATCGAATACTCCTCTCAATTTGGATATCCTTACAAGCTCCCCCTCCTTAAAGTTCATTTTGACAGCAGCTTTTTTACGAAGGCTGGAGGGGTTATATAGATTCCGAAACACTTGAGCCGCATTTTCCTTGGTTACCTGCATTGGCGTCATTTTAATACTTCGGTGATAACTATTATTGTAACTTTCAAGTAGTTCGGGTAAGACGTCTATATATCTATGAGTGTTTTTAGCTGTAAAATACCTCCACATTTTAGTTTTCAGCGTACGGTTAAATCTCTCTACCACGCATGCCTTCATATCACTGGCGGTTGCATAATGGGCTATACCTCTTTTCTTCAATAAGTTTTGAAAAACTTTATTAAAGAATTCTTTCCCCGCATCTGTTTGTATCTTTTTAGGGATCTCACTGTGTGTTAAAATTGTATCAAAGGCTTTGGCAACATCTATACCCGTCTTCTTCTTTAAGGCCTGAGCATAGGCTTTTTTCGAAAATACATCTACGACTGTTAACAAATAATTAAAACCATCATTATATTCGGACAGCGACTGCATATCGCAGAGATCTGCTTGAAATTGCTGCAGCGGTCTGAGTACGAAAACTCTGTTTCTTACAAAATGCACCCGAGCCGGCTTGTGCAAAGTATATGCGTCCTGCCCCGATAAATATTCCCTGACTTTCTCTACATTTATTTGTTTACCCATTTCATTCTGTACAGCTCTATGGAGTTTGTCCACACCTCCTAAACTCCCTGGATTAGAAGGTGTGTAATACACTTTATGCATCGCACGTTTCTCAGACATGTTTCCTGTTACACACCGTTGAGGTAATGAGTACAAAAGTTTTTCTTGCAAATCATTTTATTGATATGTCACACATGTATCAAAAAACATGTTAAAAGAAGTAAAATATAAAACATACTTTAACGAAAAAGTATCAAATTTGTTTTTGTTTGTCCTACTGCTGCCAAAAGACCCAGGCTGCTCTTATGGTCTTCAGACGGTTCTCGTCGTTGTCTATCAACTGGTCGTAAATTTTCTCCATTTTAGCTTCAAAGAGTCTGGTGTTTCTGAGATTGTGCAGAATCGCCTCGGTAGCTCCAAGGACTCTCCTCTCTGACACATGAAGCTGGCTTTTGTGCAGAGCATCCCGAATGGCTGGAATGAAACGAACGGTCCACAGTCTCTTTAACACCTCGTCATAATTGATGTTCAGAAAGTAATCTCGGGTCGGCAACAAACACTCGTGCTGCCTCTGACTGGGGTGAGCGATTTGACATCCATTGCATGTTTCCTCTTTATAGAGTTGCACGACCCTATCCAGCAGATGGGCTACAACAGCTTTTACCGTATTCAGGAATGATGAAGTCCTTCCACGTTCTGTATCAGGAACCACTGGAACACACGTATAGCATATGTCAACGCCTTCTGCTGCACATTCCCCTGGAGAGTCGGATGGAGGTTGAGGCATATCCATCCATCCCGTGATATCGATGCCCGCCATATAGTTGTCGAGATCTGGTGTCCAAATTGTTGGTGAGGATGGTGGTCCTGGAGGCGTCTGATCCAGGCTGCAGCTCGCGGTGATGGAGTTGTTGTTTTTCAGATCCATGGCTGTTGTTGATCACAGACCGTTCTTGATGGGTCCTTCGTTTTAAATGATCTGGTGAGGTGGGGGTGGGACTTGTTATGCTGTTTGGGGGGCGGGGTCGTCTGCATAAGTGAGGGTCCTTTTCAGCAGTATAATGTCGATCGATGTCTGACTCTGTTTAAAAAGTTCTTTAAGCTTTACAGATTTCTCATCAATCATTTTCAACCAAGCAGTCAGAGGCACACGTAGGGCTGTCTGGAAAACCCCGCATGTAGAGTTGAAATACTCCAAAACAAAATCATCCGAGGGGTGCTTACCCAACGTCACCACACGGCTTGAGCGGTAATACCAACGCCCAGAGGGTCCGCTTTTAGTTTCCCATACGGTGCTTGACAGGATTCTTTTCACTTCTGGCTGCGGGGAAATATCTCCTTCCTCTTCCTCCAGCTTGATGGGCAACGGTGCAACCTCTTTTTTGATCTCGCCTGCTGTCTGCGTTTCTTGACTTTTCACTGCAAAAATCTTGTACACCGCTGGTTCCCCTATGCTTTCTTGATGCACTCCTTCTGCCTTCAATCCAGTGGTGGGGTGGGGGAGCTCTCTGGCAGACACCAGAGTTAACACAGCCCAATCTGTCGAGGTTAGCGTCGCATTAGCACTCTGTGGTCCGTACATTTCCCCCTTCTTTAAGTTGTAGAAATGCAATTCATTCGCCACATAGTTGAAGGCATAACCCCAGACGTCGCCATTTTCCAGAGTCCATTCTCCCTGAAGTTCTTCTTCGGTTGGAGGCGTTTGGACACGGCATACAAACCGCAATCTTTTCTTGATTGGAGCACCCAGCGGATGGCTGTAGGTTGTCACAGGTGTCTCGCAGATTACACCCATATCAAGACGTCTCTTGGCCATTTCTCTCGACTTGAGAAAATATTGAAGAGTGAGAAAGACGAATGGCTCTTATTTATCTAACCCTAACGGAAGAGGGGTGAGTGGTGGGGGGTGTGTGTGTGTGTGTGTGTGTGTGTGTGTGTGTGTGTGTCCCCTCCCCATCGCCCCACCATTTGCCCCGCAGAGGATGTCGGGGGGTTTTATGGTCCCCACACCTGTCTTGACTGTTCATCAAACTTTTCACGGCAGAGAATAGCAGAGAGCGAGAGAGAGTTAGTGAGATTGACAGTACTTTTACAAATATATGGTTGTATATTTCTTGTTATTTGCAAGTATTTGTAAGTTACAGTCAATACTGCTGTATACAGGGGCACAGGAAGTGGTTAGGTGGCGGGACCTTGCTCTTTAGAGCTGAGACATTACTTTTAAAAATATATGGTTGTATATTTCATGTTATTTGCAAGTATTTGTAAGTTACAGTCAATACTGCTGTATACAGGGGCACAGGAAGTGGTTAGGTGGCGGGACCTTGCTCTTTAGAGCTGAGACATTACTTTTAAAATATATGGTTGTTACATTTCATGTTATTTTATTTTGAAAACCGGAAGCGGGGGCGACCGGTAGGGGCAGCATTTTTATTTTTATCATTTTTAAAATATTTTTTAATTTTATTTTGAAAAACTGGAAGTGGGGATGACCGGTAGGGGCAGCATTTTTATTTTTATCATTTTTAAAATAGTTTTTAATTTTATTTTGAAAAACCGGAAGTGGGGGCTGGACTTCCGGCGGAAGGGGCGGGGCTTATGGAGGGGCGGGACTTCCGGTGGAAGTGGGCGGGGCTTAGCCGGAAGTGGGCGGGGCTTAATAAGTAGGGAGAGGTGTGACCTGTCACTTTCTATGCATACTAATGAGATTGAAGTGGTATGTGTATAACTACTAATTACCTATGGGTTGAAATCAAATTAACATTAACATTAGAACTAAAGTCAGTTAAAATTGGACTTGCACGGATCAGAATCTAAGCAATACACCATTTTCCCAGCTCTGTAATGAAAAGGATAACAAGATTAGGTACATTACAGGAGCGTTAAAACACCCAAACATGCACACGTATCTTATTCTAGTAGAGATTAGAGGACAGGTCTAATGTTGTGAACAAAATCATCAAGTCAAAGTTTTAGCTATTCTATCTTGAATTACTAATAACTCTAAAGAAGGCAACAATTTACAAAGTGGATAAGGCGAATACTCATCCAAAGTGTGTGTGTGTGTGTGTGTGTGTGTGTGTGTGTGTGTGTGTGTGTGTGTGTGTGTGTGTGTGTGTGTGTGTGTGTGTGTGTGTGTGTGTGTGTGTGTGTGTGTGTGTGTGTGTGTGTGTGTGTGTGTGTGTGTGTGTGTGTGTGTGTGTGGTGTGTGTGTGTGTGTGTGTGTGTGTGTGTGGTGTGTGTGTGTGTGTGTGTAGATTGTCTGCCCAAGGTTTAAAACATTTGGGACAGCAGTGAGAATGTTTATGAGAAACAATTCGTAGCTTAGACTGAACTCTATTTCATTTTTATTTTTTTTAAGAAATCAATACAGCTGGGTGAATATTCTCTTTATGGTATTTAAATTGGGCCAAGTAGAACCCCTTCATGGATTTGGCTTGCAACACAAAGTGATACTGATCTCTGTCTGTTAGGATTTGGAAGTCTCATGATTTATTGTGTGGGCCTCTGAAGGAGAGGCCCAGGGAATACAACATCTATCTTGGAACTGCAATTACTTATCTTAAAGAGATTGCAACATTATACTCCTTTAAAAAAAATTGCTCAATTCATTTAACACAGTTATTATGCACACAATAAAAACCTCAACAAATATATTGATCCTGGCTTAACCAGCGACCTTTACTCTATTGTTCATAAGCTCAGTAGTTTAACAACTATTAGAATTGTCGTAATGTCTGTAGACCAATTGTACTAGAAATAATTTGAAACAGTTTAATAAAGAATGTTAAACTATATTTAAAAACTGTAATTGAACTTCAACTTATATTAATTATATGATTCCAGTGGCCAGTTGGAATAGACAATCAACAAAGTTTCCATTTTGCAGCAACAGCGCAAAAGGTTTCAACAACAATTAGTATTATGTCTGAGTCTAGTTCTGTCTTGCTTTGTTTCGGAATGTGTTCAATACATTACGTTTTTATTCATTATTACCATACAATACATAGATTAAGAATAAATTAAACAAATAATACAACATTGACCTAATTGAGCAGACAGATTTTTTGCAACCCTGATCTCCTTAGGCAGGTAATTACGACCAGCAGTGATGCCTCTGAGGGTCTCAGGGTGTGAGACGGGCATAGGGTTTATACAAGTTCACAAAGATATCTTAACATACCAGCAATACAATTTAAAATGTATTGTTAAAGCAATATTATCTTATTTTCTTCTTACACCTACAGCGCACACCCTGAACAGTGTGCTTCTTGTTTACATTTTCCTCTTCACACTCAGATGCAGGACATAAAAACACTCTTTTGCTATTTATTTTCATTTTGTAGTACATTTGCAGCACATTTATACTATAATATATAATTTTGCTTTACATCTTTACATTATTTATTTTTTCTCAAGTCATTTACTTTTGGTGAGATAACTAAAGTTTAGTTCATTTTACCCTGGCTCTGGACTGATTCATTATTAGTTGTTACAAAGCATACACAAGACGGCGGGAAGACAAACCAATATAGACCCCCATACAAACAATCAGACAAACAAACATGAACTCGCAATAAACACCAGCGAGACAGCAACGTTCATCCAGCTCAATTTAGTCAGAATTAAGAGGTTTCAGAGGGGGTAGGGAATTATAGAAATGGAGCACCTACTCGCGCGTCCCCCCTTGTACAAGTGCTAAGATCTTGCCTGAAGACCGTCCAAAAGCGATAACTAGCTTATCCTCTTGCGACACCACTACTGTATTCTCGTGGCACTATGCCCCCCGACCAGGAGAACATAGACTTTTTTCCGCTACCCTTTCTCTCCAACAACAGCACAGTTAACTGTAGTCCTACACGACCAGCCTATACACCCGTCATCGTGTTCATCACAACGATGAAACACAGTTTTGTTCTACACTTGCTGTATAAAAGTTAGCGCTGAACTTCAGTCTGCAATGTTCAAAACAACAGATAAAGCCAGAAATCTAGGTGTAGTCATGGACTCTGACCTGAGTTTCAACAGTCACATTAAAACTGTTACTAAATCAGCCTACTATCACCTAAAGAATATATCTAGGATTAAAAGACTAATGTCACAGCAGGATTTGGAAAAACTTGTCCATGCTTTTATCTTCAGTAGACTTGACTACTGCAATGGTGTCTTTACAGGTCTGACTAAAAAATCTACATAATAAACATGGAGAAGCAGCGTTCAGTTATTATGCTCCAAATATCTGGAACAAACTCCCAGAAACCTGCAGGTCCGCTGCAACTCTGACTACTTTTAAATCCAGGCTGAAGACTTTTCTATTTGTCGCTGCTTTTAATTGAACTATTCATATCTTAGACTGCACTGTAACTTTTATCCATGTATTTTTTCTTTTAATGTTTAATTGAACTCCATGTATTTTTTCTTTTAATGTTTATTTTATTAGCTTTTCTTTTTAATGACTGATTTTAAATGCCATTTTCTTAATGTCTTTCATTTTTTGTAAAACACTTTGAATTGCCTTGTGTTGAAAAGTGCTATATAAATAAACTTGCCTTGCCTTGTCTTGCCTTGCCTTGCCTTGACTTGACTTGCCTTGCCTTGCCTTGCCACTGCCCACCCGTGATCAATTAGCCTATAATTGTATGTATGCACCCCGGACCGCCACCAGCTCTTCCAGCAATAATGTAGTGAACTCTTCCAAGCAACGTAGAAAATATTCCTCCAGCAGAGTAGAGAGCTGTGGCGCATCGGGTGATGCACGCACCTCGCGCTGCCCCGGCCTTGCCAGCAATGTAGAAGAAGTTCACAAACAACGAGTGCTTTTAGACCATCTCGTTTTTAATAGAGACGGCGGTGGTGTGAGTTAAAGATATACACAAAAAGCTGTGACTTTCATCCTCTCAGCTGCACGGCTGCAGCCACCCAGACACGGGGGAATATTTACACACACCCCCGCGGCTGCTTCTGCAGCCGTGTTTAGAGAGGCTATGGGGGGAAATATCTCGGGCTGCTTATTTTTAACTGCTGTGTTGGCCGCTGAAACCCCCAGAATTTGGCGATTTGTCCAATACAAATCTTTACATTGCTTTAGAATACAGAAGCTCCATTTTACTGATGTATTTCTTTAAGGTTACTCTGAACATAAGCTGTGCATGCTTGTATGGTACTTTCGTCCCAAGCAGCATGCACAGAGGCAATCAGCCAAATGTTCATTAACCAAAAAATGAAACACAACCGCTCAGTTTCACAGGTAATTTTAGGATACCGTCAATCACAGATTCTGGTAAGGCAATGTCCAAATGTGGATTTGAAATTACACTTACCAGTTCTGAAGATGTGTTGGTATCCTGCCGACAACGCCAATTTGTAAGGGAAACTTCTGCAGCAATGGAGAGTCAGGACTCAGAGAGACACAAGGAGAGTTGGAGCTTTGATGTCAAACACTGGTAGTTTATTACAAGTCAACGGCCGGAGAATTCATATCACAAGTCACAGCAGCAAAAGATTCTGACTGCACGGGTGGGTTGTCATGTCAATTCTGCCCAGCCTCTCTCTCGATATACCTTTTAACTAGTTTACAGCAGCAACGTGCAGTCAGGGGAGGCAGAGCCTCACCTGTCATACTCCAATGTAACGGAAAAACATGAAAAACTCAATAGTAATAATAATAATAAAATGTCTCCACTGATCTGTGTTGTAAGTGTGATTTCTGTATGATTCCAATCGCTTTTTATAGTCAAAATCAGCAAATTGGCCGAGCTCCGCTACAACTCCTACTTGTGAGCGATGAGGAGTGAGGCAGGGACGAGCTCTGCCTCTCGTAAGCCCACAGTAACTGGCTGGAGTGCGGGCACTAATGTAGCGCAGGCACTTATTTTGTGAGCGCGCTCAAGCCAGTTACTGTGTGGTGAGGTGAGGCACAGATGAGCTCTGCCTCACCTCAGAATGCGTCACCCCACAGAAACTGGCTGGAAAGCGGGCCCTAAGCACATGCCTCCACCATCTCACTGTATGTCACCAATGTAATGTGTGTAGATCCCTTTATTACATGTATCCTCGCCATCCATAGTCTCTAAATAACTTATTTCACGTATATATGATATTTAGGCCCGCTGGTCTCATCATACAACGGCAATGAAAAAAGCACCAGGAGAGGCAGCCATAACCTCTGCCGCACTGAAGGGGGCGCACGTGAGCCCACAGGTTCTTGTTGATACTGTTATTCTATGCAGACGCAAACAACAAGCTAGACTTTTGAAACTAGAGGAAGATAAGGAGGACTTTTACAAAAATGTAATGGAGATTGTTGTCCAGAAGGATAGCATGGACTTCATCTTCAAGTCAAGGTAAGACCACAATTGTAATGAACATGGGAACTTACTAAGAAAGAACAATCCAATATTTAGGCCATAAAACTGACACTTAAGTGCTGGAGCACATTCCTTAAAGGAGATAACAGAATATTGGTTGGTTATTAACGTCAACAGGCAATAAGGTTAAATATCTAGGAGTAAAGACAAAATTATTCCCTCACAACTGGGATATCGCGGCTGGGGATGGAATTTAAATTGTCCCTGTACGCGGATTACTTATTGTTGTATGTCTCAAGCCCCAGTAACTCTATACCAGCAATTTGATCCTTTCTTACTAAATTTGGCTCATTCTCAGGTTACAAAGTGAATGTTTCCAAAAGCGAATGTTATCCTGTTAACGCTCTGGCATCACAATTGAACCAGTCCGATGTCCCCTTCAGATTGAGCCCCTCTGGCTTTAAGTATCTAGGAATCAATGTAACAAGAACACTAAGTTCCCTTTTCGCTGCCAATATATCCCCTTTAATGTCTAAAATCAAGTCAGACCTTCAAAGATGGAAGAGTTTACCTCTGTCGCTTATAGGTAAAATTAACACGGTTAAAATGAACATTCTTCCTAAGTACCTATTTATTTTCCAATGTCTCCCTCTATTCCTACCTAAACTATTTTTTAAGACTCTTGATCAGGTTATTTCTGGCTTTTTATGGAATGGAAAGGCACCCAGAATAAGTAAATCTATTCTTCAAAGATGTAGACTTAACGCTGGATTGTCTCTCCCGAACTTCCAATTATATTATTGGGCTTCACACATACACAAGATTTCATTTTGGTCAAAATCAATGCATCCTCCATGGTGTAGATTTGAGGCACAGTCTTGTGGCTCATCCTCCGCTATGGCACTACTTACCTCTTCCATTCCCACCAACCTCTCTGGACATACAAATAATCCTGTTGTGAGTTCTACTCTTAAAATCTGGTACCAATTTAGGAGGCATTTTAAGTTTACTTCTGCATCCACTTTAGCTCCTTTATTGGGAAACCATTTATTCCGACCTGCCTTATCTGACCCCACTTTCTCTGTATGGCATGAGAAGGGCCTGAGGACTTTTAGTGAGCTTTATAAGGATAATACCTTTCGTAGTTTTACTGATCCATCAAGCAAATTCGAACTCCCAACATCTCACCTTTTTCGTTATTTCCAAATTAGACACTGTACCAAATCCCTGTTTCCATCCTTTCCCTCTCTACCCCCTAATCAAATATGGGATGAGTTTCTTTGTTCTGATCCCCTTCAAAAGTCACTTATTTCAAAAATATATAACAAACTCCTGACCAATGACAGCTCACACACCACTAAAATCAAGGCTGCCTGGGAGGCTGAGCTAGGTGTGAGCTTGGGTGATCACTGGTGGGACACTGCTCTTAACAGGATTCATACGAGTTCATCCTGTGCTCGTCTCACTCTCATACAGTTCAAGGTGCTGTACAGGGTTCATTTCTCAAAGGCACGATTGTCACAAATATATCCCACTGTCATTGACATCTGTGACAAATGTCAAGCCTCTCTGTATAAAACTCCCCCATTACTTGGACTATTCCTTGCACCCCCTAGCATAAGCCCGAATGGTTTCAACCACATTGCAGCACTAACGTGCACTTGTTGTCATAACGAGATCGCCAGGACACCAGTTAGTGATGGCAAAATGAAGCTTTGAATGAAGCGTCGAACCACTTGGACAATTGTGTCGGAAATAGGTTCATTTCTCGAAGCTTCAGTTACATCGACCTCTCCTGGCGAAGTGCAAGGCTGCAGTGGGTTTAACGTATCTTTGCCTTGAAAAATATTCAATGCACACACACACTAAGACTGAATATCATGTTCTATTTGCAATTAAAGATTGATAATTGTGTGTATTGGGTTATTGAGAAGAGACTAGAGAGTGCTAGACATGTTTTTGGGCGGAGAGGGCCTTTTATCAGTCATTAAAGTATTAAAGTTGAAAAGCAATGATTAAAATACATCCATTCCGGGGTTTGAACCAGACATCGCTGCATCCTGGCCGCCGGCTCTATCCACTGGGCTATCTATTCCTTAGACCAGGGGTGCCCAACCAGTCGATCGCGATCGACTGGTCGATCTTGGGGAGATTCCCAGTCGATCGCGAGATGTGTCTAAAAATAGAACAACAATATTCAGTTTTATCGTTAATGTCCTATAACATAATCTTCCTGTGCCAGAATAATGCACTTGAACGCATCAAAGCTTTGTGATTGGCCGGCGTGACCCCATGTGTCGGGGCGTGGCTTGTGGGCAGTGGGCTGACGTGACGTGGCAGTGGGCAACGTTCGCTGACGTTGTCCGTGTCAACAACAGGAGTGACAGTCCGCACACACACACAAGACCGCAATGGCAGAAGCAAAAAAGCACCAAATATATCATTTTCACTCGGAGTGGGAGGATGATTATTTTTGTATCTATTCCAATTCAAAGTCCATCTGTCTCATCTGCAATGCGAGCATGGCTTTATCGAAGAATGGTAATTTAGGAGCGGCATTTCAAAACAGTGCACAAACGCTACGAGACGGAATTCCCTCCTAATTCGAGATGGGTCTGGCAAGGAGGCGGATCGTATAGGGGCGGATCGTATAGGGGCGGATCGTATAGGGGCGGATCGTATAGGGGCGGATCCTAACTTTTTTTATCCAATAGAATAATGACACTCAGCAGAAATACATACTGTAGGTGGCAGTAATGCAATTTAAGGGATTCCAGCTGCTTTTATAAATCCTCACAGAATAAGTCATTCGTTCTTTCACGATGGCCGAACAACAAGTTGAAACAGCGGTAATAGTATTTTCCAGAGATGCATGTTTATATTTATTGTAATGTCATTTTTCTTAACACACAATTGTCTCGTTATCAAAGTACAACATCGACTGTCCAACCTCGTTAAGCGTTAATAAAGTAAATAATAGTTGTATGTGGTAAAAAAAATGGTGGTATTAAATGCTAACTTAGCATGATGCTATAAACACGTTGGCCTATAGTCCCGTTTGCAACCAGGCCTACTCTACTGTTGTAATAACGTTAAGCTTAGATAGGTCAATAGATTATCAGGCTCGGTAACAATACTGATTTTTGTTACCAAAGCTGATCATCTAATTGACCTAAGGTTAGCGTATATGCTGTGATGCTAACCAGCACTTAGCATTATGCTAGTGTACTGTTGTGTACTGTTGTATTATCTTGGAAATATAAGTAGGCCTGCCCTACATACTGTAACTTAATCAAATAATATGGTATGGATTCGGATAGACAACATGGCTAGCTTGGTTGGTTGAATTGAGTAATAAGATGTGCGGTACTGATTAAGGTTGTAACTGTAACAGTTTGTAACTACTAGTTGTAATGAACCAGACGAAAGACGGACGCATCCTTTCAGTAAATGTCGGCTGCTAATCAATATGTAAAAATAACACTTCGGATGTGTCTTCTATAATTATGTAACATTAGTTATGGCATCATCAGAAATGTGGTAAAGTAATATGATTAGAGAAGAGTCACTGGTCATCTAACACATGCTTAATAGCTCACCTAACACTATCAAAGACAGGTTAAAGAATGTAACATAATAAAAACTTCCTAATATCGATAAGCAAAAGCACTAGTTATATTATACAAATTATGTGACCCCTTGAGCTGCATAAACTAATAAGCAATCCAATTAAAATATAAATATCAAAGCTCATTCAAAAAGTTACGCTTTCATTTAGACTCCCACATTTGCATCTCTATGCTACAGGTAAAGTCACTCACTTATAGAACCACAATAAGTTATAGGTGACATGACTGCTTGTCTGGCTTGAAGAAAGGCCAGCGCAAAGGTTTTTTTTGGGTGGCAGCTGTAGGCTTCTGGCTTAAATAAAAAATAACCTGAACCTACGTTTTAGACAATTGAGTCCTTCTTTTATTTTCTCATCAGGTGTGGTGACCTGGAAGAAGTACTCTGTGGAGTACACCAAGACCTACAGGATCCCGTTCCAGATCTCCAGCTGCATACAGTGCCGCAACCTGTACAAGGACTCGGAAGGCTACAGGGGACATGGCCGCAGAGGACAACTCTCTGGGATGTACTCGGAAGATGAGCTGGCAGGATTCTGCAGCATTGACTGTTTCTATGATGCTGGAGGCACCTTCCAAGAAAATGGCTGATGGGGTTAATAATAATTAGAACAGCCAATAAAATGTTTGTTTAACAAAGACTTTCCTCTTTCCTCTTACTGTATATATTTTTAATTTTTTTATTAATCTTACCACCAGACACAACATGAACAAATTAATGATACACATCAGGACAGTAACTTAAACTTCAGTATTTTAGGTGTACAGAAACCTCTACTGATGTTGTTAAATGATATACAGCAATATCTTCCATAAAACGTAGTTGATTGATTTGAATAATAATTACTACCACTGCACAAACAGTGAAAAATGATATGCCTACAATTTATGAATTTGTCTTCTCTGTGGGTTGTATACTCTTCATTCTTTATGCAAATTAATTATAATTATTATTTTTCAAAGTTCGTTTATGATTCATTCAAAGCATTACAATAAATGAGAAACAGAGAGCGTCATATACCTTTAAGAAATACGTGGGGGCAGGGTTCATAACCCTTTAGGAAACGCCCCTATAGGATCCGCCCCTATACGATCCGCCTCCTTGCTGCGGTCTGCAGCCAGACTCTATTGCCTAATTCTGCCCTACGCTCCCAAAAGGGGAGGGGCCTGAAAGGACAGCTAAATGCACAGCAGTCCATTTTCACCCGGCCCAACAACAAGAGCAAGGCTGCTACCATAGCATCTTAACGTGTCAGTCACGTTCTTGCGAAACACATGAAGTCTTTCAAAGACGGCGGAGTTGTGAAAGAAGCATTCCTGGAGGCTGCTGACGCACTTTTGGGGGACAGTAAAAATAACAGAATTTCAAAAGGTTTTTGATATAATAAAAACTCAAGTTAGATATCGTTATTAATCAGCTGTAAGTTTTAGTTTGTTTGAACTTATTCATTATAATTATTGTACAAAATGGTATAAGAATGCAAACATTAAGATCTGTTCTGTTTTAATTGATTATAGTCTATTATCAATTCGGGTTAAGAAACTAGTGTTGCTTGCATCCTATTTTAAAAAAGGCATTTATTTTTATAATCTACTAAAATGCAACAAAAAAAAAGGGTTTGATTCTATTAATTTTGTCTTTTTTATTACATGTTGGCAGCAGATTCCTGTGTAGCTTCAGATCTGAGTTGTCTTATTAGTAAGCCTCATTTATACTTTTGTAGCAACGCTATTTTTATATAATGGCAAAGAAAGGGTTCAGAGTATTTTCTTTTTTCCCTGTGTCATATGTGGCAGCACTGTTCAATGCTTCTTGAAAACATGACCCACTGTAGTATGTGACGTGTGGATAAACTCCAACTCTGTATCAACAACACTGTTGTGTAACTTCAGTTAAATACTTGTATGTGTGTAGATTAGAAAGAGGTAAGATAAAGGATCTGCAGTATTTTATGAAGTATTAATCGTACGAAGGTCAGTTTTATACAAGTAGAAGTGTGTATTGACCTGGTAGTAGGCTGTCAGTAATGGCTACGCCTCTCTATTTGGACTGGTTGATCTCGGCAGACTGGCAACTTTAAAAGTAGCTCTCGGTTCAAAAAAGGTTGGGCACCCCTGCCTTAGACCATTGAAGTGTTTTTATATTACTCATTTTCTTTTTGTTCACAGCTTCTCCACATTTCGAAGTGTTTCACGAGCCATAACGACCTATCTTTCTTCCTGGCTTGCTCTATAATGATCCAATTCAAATGCAATGCCAACAACTCAACAGCAACAACGCAAACTACGACAACAACCCACACATTGCGCATTGTTTAGAGCGGTCATAAAGTGTTGAAGCGCTCAAATTTGAAACTGTTTCAACCTGTCACCTGTCAGAATCGAGACGAGGCAGTGCATTGAATCGCGTGAATGGACCGTGAACCAGTCAAGTGATTCATTCAGGAAATGAAGCAGTTGCTGCTTCGGACGTCACATGTCACGTGATTTGAAGCAGTTGCTGCTTCGGACGTCACATGTCACGTGATTTGAAGCAAGCTTCGAAGCACTGCTTCTATGGAATAGGAAGTCCAGGGTTGAAGCTCCGTTCGAAGCTTCAGTGTCAAACTGCCATCACTAACACCAGTAGCGATCGGACAATCGGGAGTGTTGTTCAATTTGTGTGTTGTGGACATGTGTGCGTGCATGAAAATGTAAGTGCATATATTCTTGCCTAGTTTTGTTATTGGTGGTTTAATGTTCATAATACAGAGCTTACTCTGCAATAGACGGCAGTTAGCAATAGCCGCTAACTTTGCCATGCTGACTATGAGACAGCACGAGGTGCGGCCACACCAGGCACGCTCCCTCACATCAAGGGCGCCGGAAGCGGGGGGGCCAGGGGGCCATTGGCCCCCCCACTTTTCAGCCCTGCCCCACATTTTCACAGCGGCGGATGCCGTGTACAAATCCCATTTCAATAATTCCCCTCTACTCTAAAATCACATCTAAAATGCGATCTGATCTAGCTGTGTATATTTTGTTATTTTTTATTGTTATATTCAATCTCATTAGCTACAGGCATTTTTTAAGCTTGTAAAGGGAAGATGACAGCTCGCCTCTCACGTGCCACTCTGCTCTTCCACAGCGCCGCTCCCCCTCCCTCCCGTTGAAATTATGAATGTACGGCATAGTAATCAGATAACACGGCAGGGTCCGTTACAGTTTGTTTTATCTGATTTCAATTAAACAAAGTCTTGGCTTTCAGAATATTAAACTTGTTTCGGCAAATTCAGATGATAAATACAACTTTGAAGCTTGTAACGGCATAATTACAAGTGGAGAACGGAGTAACTTTACGTCACTGCAGGCATAACAACAGCCGGTGTTTCTCGTGAGTGTTTTCCCCGGGAAACAAACACAATACACACACAAACGCAAAAATATACAAACACACACGTAGGCGTGGAACACTGTACAAATCCCGTTTCAATAATTCCCCTCTACTCTAAAGTCACATCTAAAAAGAACGCCATCTGATCTAGCTGTGTAGGCTATATTTTGTTATTTTGTATTGTTATATTCAATCTCATTAGCTACAGGCATTTTTTAAGCTTGTAAAGGGAAGATGACAGCTCTCACTCGCCACTCTGCTCTTCCTCAGCGCCGCTCCTCCTCCCTCCCACTGAAATTATGAATGTAAGGCATATAGTAATCATAGATAACACGGCAGGGTCCGTTACAGTTTGTTTTTATCTGATTTCAAATAAACAAAGTCTTGGCTTTCAGAATATTATACTTGTTTCGGCAAATTCAGATGATAAATACAGCTTTGAAGCTTGTAACGGCATAATTACAAGCGGAGAACGGAGTAACTTAACGTTACAGCAGGCATAACAACAGCCGGTGTACACAAAATACACAAACACACACACTCGCAAGTTTCCCCCAGACCAGTAATCCAAACGAAAATATCTTCCGTGCGTAGTATTTTGATCATTTGCTCCGCTAATAGTCAATCAGATCGATCCAGAGAAGAGGACACTTTGAAGGCCTTTTTCTCAAAATGATGACTCTAGTCATTATATATGTCACGGTGTGTGAAGCAGGTAGGACCCAAATGCAGAATAAAGTGACAATTCCTTTATTTCAAGGCTAGGTGATAACAACGACAAAACAGAGCTGACCGCCCAGAGGCACAGCAGAGGACCAGGAAGGGATCTCGGGCGGACGGCCCAGGGGCAAGGCAGAGTTCAAAAAGGGGGATTCGGGCGGACGGCCCGGGGGCAAGGCAGAGTCTAAGGTGGGGGACTCGGTCGGCCGAGCATGAGGGCGAAGGCAGCGGCAGGAAGAGTCAGGGGGCCGGGCTCGAGGACGAGGGCAGCGGCAGGAAGAGTCAGGGGGCCGGGATCGCGGGCGAAGACCACGGCTCACAGAGGGCCGGGATCGAGGGTGAAGACCGCAGCTCTCAGGGGGCCGGGCTCGAGGGCGAAGACCACGGCTCACAGAGGGCCGGGATCGAGGGCGAAGACCGCGGCTCTCAGGGGGCCGGGCTCGAGGGCGAAGACCAGAGAGCTCCAGAGGCCGGGCAGGAAGGCGCTGACGGGCCAGCGCCGGAGGCCGGGCAGGATCCGGTGTCGGCCGGACAGGAACCGGAGCTGGTGGGACAGACCTCGGCAGGATCCCCCACGGAAGAGGACCAGGACACGGGATTGGCAGGACCCCCGGCGAGACAGAGGATGGCGGGGCCTCCAACGGAACAGGACAAGGGGTTGGTAGGACCCCCGGCAGGAGAGTAGTCGGCGGGTACTCCAATGGCACAGGACCAAGGGTTGGCAGGATCCCCGGCAGGAGGGTAGTCGGCGGGGCCTCCAACGGCACAGGACAAAGGGTTGGCAGGACCCCCGGCAGCAGAGTAGAAGGCGGGACCTCCAACAAGACAGGACAAAGGGTTGGCAGGACCCCCGGCAGGAGAGTAGACGGCGGGACCTCCAACGGGACAGGACAAAGGGTTGGCAGGACCCCCGGCAGGAGAGTAGTCGGCGGGGCCTCCAACGGCACAGGACAAAGGGTTGGCAGGACCCCCGGCAGGAGAGTAGTCGGCGGGACCTCCAACGAGACAGGACATTGGGTAGGGACTTGAGACGTGACTCGAGAGGGGACTCGAGAGGAGACTCGAGAGGAGACTCGAGAGGGGAACCAAGGGGGAACTCGAGAGGGGACTCGAGAGGAGACTCGAGAGGGGAACTAGAGAGGGGACTCGAGAGGGGACTAGAGGAGAGAGGAGGGACTAAAGGAGGGACTAGAGGAGGGACTATAGGAGGAACTAGAGAAGGGGACTCGCGAGGGGACTCGCGAGGGGAACTAGAGGAGGGACTAGAGAGGGGACTAAAGGAGGGACTAGAGAGGGGACTAAAGAGGGACCTAGTGTCGGTCGGTACACCGACAGGACACGGGGAGCTGGCGTCGTCTGGGGAGCCAGCAGGAGACGAGGTGCTGGAGTCGGCCGGTACGCCGACAAGACTCGGGGAGCTGGCGTTGGCTGGGGAGCCAGCAGGAGACGAGGTGCTGGAGTCGGCCGGTACGCCGACAAGACTCGGGGGGCTGGTGTTGGCTGGAGAGCCAACAGGAGACGAGGTGCTGGAGTCGGCCGGGACGCCGACAAGACTCGGGGAGCTGGCGTCGGCTGGGGAGCCAGCAGGAGACGAGGTGCTGGAGTCGGGACCATGACTGCTGGAGCCGGTACTTGAGCCGGAACCATGGCTGGAACTGGGGCCGAACCATGGCTGCTGGGCCCGGTACTTGAGCCAGAATCATGGCTGGAACTGGGGCCGGAACCATGGCTGTATGGGCCAGCTCTGGTGCAGGGACCACGGTTGTAAGATCCAGTTCTGGGGCTGGAAACATGGCTGTAAGGTCCAGAGCTGAAGCCTGGATCATGGCTGTGTGGACCGGTTTTGGAGCCGGAAACATGGCTGCTGGGGCCGGCACTGGAGCCTGAACCATGGCTGCTGGGCAAGGAACCGGAACACGGATCCATGGCTGTGTGGGGTGGTACTGGAGCACGGTACCATGGCTATGTGGGATGGTACTGGAGCACGGAACCATGGCTGCTGGGTCCAGCACTGGAGCCGGAACCATGGCTGTTGGGGCCTGTACTGGAGCCGGAACCATGGCTGCTGGGGCTCGGGCTGCTAGCCTGGCCTTGCGACGACTCCTCTTAGCAGCCTCCTGAATACTCCGTGGACCTCCATAAGCCTGACGAGTTCCGGAATACGACTCCTGGACAGGAGCAGGAACTGGGGCAGAAGCACGGGTTGACTTCAGGCGGAACCCACCAAGACGTATGGTGCCAGGTTGGGAATTGGGAGACAGGGAGCAAGCATGCCTGGAATCACATGCTTGAAGGAAGTCCAAAATCCAGTCAGGTAAAAACTCAACAAAACATGGTTTCTCTGCTGCCAACCGGAGCGCCTCTACCAGAGCGGCCCTCTTCTGCCGAACACTGGACGCTCCCTTCCACCAATCGAAGCAGCAAGCCAGATAGAAGGTTAAATACTGTAATTCAACCTCCCATGGATCATCTGCTGGGTCCATTTTGTGGTCGGTTCGTTCTGTCACGGTGTGTGAAGCAGGTAGGACCCAAATGCAGAATAAAGTGACAATTCCTTTATTTCAAGGCTAGGTGATAACAACGACAAAACAGAACACTCACCGACGAACAAGTCATGACAAAAGACAAACCGACAAAGACAGACAGAAAAACCAGAACTTAAATACACACAAGACTAATCACACAAACAAGACACAGGTGAGGAGGGAGGAGAAAACACGGGGGCCACAGGTGAACACAATCGGGTAATCAGACACACCAGGGAAACTAACGACAGGGAATGACAGACAAATCCAAACAAGACAAAACACAACGCAGACAGACAACCAAAAACAGATCTAGACAAGACAAAACACCACAAAGACAGATCGTGACAATATAGGCTAATGTGACATATTTTGCTTAATATTTGGAGTACAAAAACAATCCTGATATCACTAGAAAGCTCGGAATCTCCTCTTTCCAACAGTGTATACAACTCAAAATGTGTCTTCGGGTCAATACGACTGATTTCGATAGAGCAGGGGGGTATACTACGAAGCAGGATTTTCGCTTAGCCGGCTAAATTCAGGGAAAACTCCGGCTTTCCGGTCCTACGAAGCTGGTTCTCTTTTTAGCAGGCTAGATCTCCATGGTAACTTATGCTTAGCGGCTAACCTGGTCGGGACCAGGTTAGGTTGCAGGCTAAGTGAAAGCACTGCCTGCTGACCAATCAGAGCTCAGTGTGCGGAGTTTAA